>NC_134864.1:54881666-54989166 GCF_049852395.1 Peromyscus maniculatus bairdii | reverse complement strand
CCAAGTGCTGAGACTGACTATTGAGTGCTCAGCCATCACTGGGATGTTATTGCAGACAATCCACAGATACTATTTATCTAGAAATTATACTGGGGAGAACATCTCACTAAATTGGATAAAGCAAAGCTGTGGCAGAGTCCTGGAAGGTGATGTCCTGTCCCCACGCTGCTCCGGCCGCCTGAGTCAGTCCACATCATCCAAGCCCATGAGGGAGAGAAGAGAGCCAGTGTATCTGCCCCTCAGGTCTTAAGCTAGCTCTAAGGCCATGCCCTAGGGGCTGGTACCTCAAGGTGATAGGTGGAACAGGTACTGCTACAGTGTGTGGTGGGGAGGAATAAACAACTGGATACATGCAGCGGGCACAAGGATGTATTACAGAGATTCAGTTGTATATAATAAGCTATACTACTTGACCAACCAAGGAGTCCTTCAAAAGGAAGCCACTTATCAAGGAATATTTGGTGTTACTTAGCTTATTAATATATATCAGCTGTCTTCTGCTATGAAATTCTTGCACGCCCATATACTACTAGGTCATATGGCAAAGAGTTTAGCTTCTCAGACCTGCTGCTGACCCACTAGGTAACACCCCTGCAGGACATAGGAGACAGGAGGGCTGTAGATGCATAGCTTTGTTTCTTGTGCAAATGAAGCTCAGACCATCTTCTTCCTTCAGGCCTAGTAGCATCACAGAGCTACTGACTCAGGACAATAGGGCTTTTTGCATAACCAGGTGCAGTAAAGACTGGAGCAGAATTCCTGGTCCAGGCAGAGCTGTGTGGCCGGGGAGAAAAGAAGGAGCAGAGTTTGTCAGAGCAGGCATATGGAGCAAGGAAGGAAAGATGGAGGACGAAGGAACAGAGGACAAAGAAGAGGTCGAGAGCACAGGATCTTAGTCAGGACTATGACAGGGCAGTAGGTACAGAGAGGAGCTGAATGTGAGGACGGAGCTGAAGCTGTATAGACAGAATTTTGTCTTAGAGAAATAAAGTAATGGATGAAAGAGCATGGTATACTGTGGGGTGTTTACCCACCACCTCCACAGCTTCCCAGAGTTTTCTTGAGTGCGAGCAGCAGGAAATATTAGATAGAAGGATTTATAGCGGAGAATCTTGTGGAGATAAACAGATAGAAAATAAAGGATAGCCTCGAGAGGGCCTGGAACCTATTCCAACGGGCCCGGACTGTCTCTGGTCCAGGGTTTTTATAGAGACGCCAAGGGGTGGAGCAAAAGACCTCCTCCCCCAGCACAGCCAAGTGCAGACCATCTCAGACACCTGCACTCAGGCCCGTGGTCCTGATCATCCTCTATTCGGACCTGCTGGGTAAAGCCACGAGGAACCCCAGAACGGGCTCTCACAGGTCCCCCCTTCTTAATATATAAAAAAATAACTATTAATGGCTTACAGCAATCTCCATAGCTGTTACACCTCCCAGTATGGGAGTAGAGGATGATATAGATGGCATTTCTCTTTTGAATTAGATCCAAGGTAACTACAGCAGTCTTAGCTGCCTCAAGCCCTTTCTAAACCAAAACTCTTTTTTTTTTTTTTTTTTTTTTTTTTTTTTTGGTTTTTTCGAGACAGGGTTTCTCTGTGTAGCTTTGCGCCTTTCCTGGAGCTCACTTGGTAGCCCAGGCTGGCCTCGAACTCACAGAGATCCGCCTGGCTCTGCCTCCCGAGTGCTGGGATTAAAGGCGTGCGCCACCACCGCCCGGCTAAAACCAAAACTCTTAAGGTGACTACAAACTTAAAGAATCCCTTAGCTTCATCATTACCATTAACAGGTTAACATAAATATTGCTATACATAGTCACAATTCTCTCAATCTTACAACTCAAAGCAAACTCTTAACAGAACCATTTGAATTAGCATATATGGTGCTATATATAGTTAACAATTTTCTCCGTCTTACAACTTTAACTCAATCATTTGAATTTTCTTGTTAACATAGGAAAAACTTCGATGTATTCACAAACTTAAATATTTCCTTAACTCCACAAAACCAGGGTGCATTAATATCAATAGGTTTCTGCGAACATAATTCAATCTCATAACTCCTCCTTTTCTTTATAATTTTTTAAACAAAGTCTCAAACCTAGTTAGAGGAACTCAAACTTATCTGTTTAAACAGTTCCATTTGTAACACAAAACCAGTTCCATAAGTAATTCCATTTTTACATAAACAGTTCCACAAAACAATTTATAAATCACCAGTTAATAAAGCATATATGCATACACAAAACTGCATCTTGATTCTAAGTAGAAATACATTTCTTCATTTAAACAGTTCCATTTTTAACCCAATTCCAGAAAACTGTTCCTAGGTCATTACTATAAGTAAGCTCAAAATTGTCCCATTGCAATGAAATCTCTATTGTTCATTTCATTTAAGTACCAAAATTCAAATGATAAATATTGGTACTAGCCTTCCAAATTTGAAGAAATCCATAACCAAAATGTTTTTGTAATTTTATCTCATTTTAAGTTCAAAAAGTTCAAACAAGAAATAAATTCTGGTATCAGGCTTTCACTTCCAAATATGAAGAGACGTTTTTCAACCAAAACTTTTTGCAGTTAATAATTTTTGTTCAAATAAGCATTTCTGCAACTTTTGTTCTCACAGACAGACCTTTTTAGTTATAGTAATATTTTAAACCGCACCGTTTTTGCTGTTAGCTCAGGTTTTTCTGTGCTGCGTTGATATTCCATGGATCTCAGCTGCGGATGCCTTGTGCTGGTTTTGGCGTCTGCCATTCTTAGCTTCTTAGCGGCTTCTGGAGCTTTTGAAACCATTCAGACTGCCTACTTTGCAGTCTACTAGGACACTATCTCCTGTGTCTCAGGTGTTTTCACCATATACATTAATAGACTCACACTTAACATTTACACTTTTTCACAAACTCACATATAACATTTTTTGCCTTGCAAAACATTTAGACTCATATTCAACATTTACACGTTTTTATAAACTCACATACAACATATTAACATCTACTTATTTATACTTTATAGAACTACTTTAGCAAATATATTTCCTATGAATTCTTATATGCTTATATTCATTCCATCTTATTTCTTATTTAAACTTACATTTACAACTAGCATCTTACAAGCTTATTACTACATGTCTTAAGACTACCTTAGATACTTCTTACAAGCTTATATTCTTTTTTTTTTTTTTTTTTTTTTTTTTTTTTTTTTTTTTTTCGAGACAGGGTTTCTCTGTGTAGCTTTGCGCCTTTCCTGGAACTCACTTGGTAGCCCAGGCTGGCCTCGAACTCACAGAGATCCGCCTGGCTCTGCCTCCCGAGTGCTGGGATTAAAGGCGTGCGCCACCAACGCCCGGCAACAAGCTTATATTCTTAAAGGAACTCTATAGATCTATTTTACAAAATTATATAGGCTACCATTAGCATATATCTAACTTAGCAAACACCTAAACATTTCTTAACATATCTAACAAGACAGAATTTTTACAAATTCACATATCTTATTTTCATCTTTCTATTTCTTACTCTTAATTATTATCACCATCTCTATTAGAAAGATTCTCTTAACTAGACAGGAAGTACGTACATCATTTCTAAAGTTTACAGTTCATAGTCAGTTTTGTTATAAAGCACTGGGATTTAGTGAGTGTTGTCATTATAGAGTTGTGATACTTGTTGCTAGGGGTTTGTAACATTCTCAGGACGAAGCCACATCCCAAAGTTGCCAGTTCTCTCAGCCTTTCCGGACCGGCAGAGATGCACTGTCAGCGGTAGACAGTTTTTAACTAGAGGCTGTCCCTTCACCCAAATTCATAATAGCTCCCCTAAGTACTTCAATTCAAACAAACGTTTCTAACACAGCAGTACTTTTGGTTTGTTCTACTGAAAAACTTTACGCTGAGGGTGAAATTACCATATTTAGCTGCTGTAAAGCTCTTCACCAAAAACTGTACAGCTATTAGGTGGTATTTTAAGGATTTTAAAGTGACTTGTTTGCTCTTATAGGTAGCTTTTTGTCATCCAACTCCTGTAAATATTTGCACAGCTATTAGGGTAAATAAGGCATTTTACCAACGGAGCCCCAAACCACGAAGCACCTAGTTCCGTATCCTTTCAATTTGTTATTGGAACTGACATTTAAACCCTTAGATGGTTTTCCTCCTTCTTCTTTTTAAAGGCTGTATTTTAAGTTTACCATGAACGTATTTTTGAGCTGACAAAAGTGTTTCAGGGCAATGTCGCCATCTTTAGTGGAAAAACTACCTTTCCCAGAATGCATTTCCCTTATATCAGTCCATAATAATATCAGTCCCACATCAGTCCCTTATATCAGTCCCTTATATCATTTCCCATAGTTCTTTTTGGGTCTGAGAGTCAACTGGTTCTCTTTTACTAGACTTGCCTGGGAGGTTTGAACAAAGTCTTTTGCTTTTGCAACGGGAGATTTGAACAAGCATTTTACATTTTCAGCTTTGGCACATTGGGAGGTTTCTATTCTCCTCAGCTGGCTTTAACAGGCGTTTCAACTTCATCAGACACTGGCCCCCGAATCAGAACCACACCTGCCTCGTTAGCAGGCATTGAGGCTGGCATTTCTGATAGCAACTTTCCTCGGGGCTTGTGTTTGCCTTAGCCAGTCAGTGAAAAGCAAGATCATTTACAACAGCTTTTCCATTGCTCTTTCAGAGAGATTTTCTCCCACTGATCTTCTCATTTTGCTTGTTCCTTCCTTCCCCAGATGCAGAGCTTCAGGTATCTGTCTGCGGCTCTGTACCTCTGCTAGCTGCCTTTGGAGGTAGGGGCTTTCTTTCTCCCCCTGAATCTGCCTCAAATTCTAGCAGCTTTTTCAGGTCATGCATTTTCTGGGGAGGATTATGTCCCTTCTCTGTTTCTTCAGAGTCTTTCTCCCAGACAGTTCCCAGTTTGGTCTCAGTTTATCCCCTCTACCCCAGAAACGGTTTCCGACATTAGAGCAGCGGCGGCTTTCCCTGCTACTGAAGGTAGGGGCTTTTTGTCCGTTTCTGTTTTCGGGGTCTGTGTGGTTTGCGTACAGACTGAAAAATTTAACAAGGGAGGTTTTTGCCATTTCTAAACTCCCATTAGGACAGGTGTTTTGCCTCTTCAGGCCTTCACCTGGCCCAGTTCCTTAGTGGGTTGTGTTTGCTTGTCTGGGTGCTCAGGACAGAGCTTATGCCAGAGGCAATCACCCCTTAGGGCTACACTCCCTCATCTCAGGGAGTCAGTTGAAACAAAGCTTTCAAGAGATGCTTTCTCTGACAGAAAAGCAAGCTTTACTCCTGGATAGTTCTGTTCTGCCCTGGCTGGGCTCTTTCCCCAGACAGACAGCGTTCTGACTCGGCAGCACAACTGCTTCAGACAGAGTTCAGCTTTACTGTTTTCTCAGAAAGGTCCTTACTCTGACAGGAAAGCTTTTTCTCAGATTTCTTTTTGCAGCTGTGGACCTATCAACCCGGGACTTGTAGGAAAGTGGACAACTGCTGTTCCCACTGGCTTTAGTTTTGTTTGTTCATTAGCAATCTTCCCCTGGGTCCTGCACCTTCCTGCCTCAGCTCTGTGCTCCAGGAAGTTTACAACTGCAGGAACCCTAGTATCCCCGAAATGCATTTCAACTCAGAGACGCTGGCCAGTCGCCTCTGGGTTTTTGGTCAGAAGCGAGGATACAATGCTAACAGTTTGCATTGCTTCAGGGGATCTTTGCATTAGGACCATTAGGAGTACCTTTTCATTCTGAAATGCTCACTCAGAAACAAAACCCTTGATGCCTCAGCTCGGCTGTAACTGTGAAGCTTGGCTTTTTTGCTTTTCTCAGGCAAAGTTTCCTGCCCTTTTGGGCTCTCTGTAGCTCTTCACCCACACTCTCCTAAGCATTTCCCTCAGGGTACTCTGACCCACTGTCTTTTACTAGCTTGAAGAGACAGAGCTTAGAAGGGGTTTTTAGAAACTTGTTCCTGCCTCTTGCATTTCAGGGAGGATTTTTAAAGCTTGAAAGAACTTAGGTTTTGCTGTCTTAAGTTTGTTGTTTTCCCTTAGAGCTAATCACAGGTGGTCCCCATACTAATATCTCAGGTGATTCTAATTTTTGTCATCTCTCAGAAAGACAAATTTAGTTTTTAAGTTTTAGAGAGCTTTTGAGAAAGATTAAGGCTTTTTAGAGAGTTTCTTCCCCCCAAGTTTTCCAAGAAAAGCTTTAGAATTTAAGAGAAAGATTTCTTTCCCCCCAGGAGAAAGACCAACTTTTCCCAAAACTTCCCAACTTTAAACTTTGACTTCTTACACCCCCATTTTTGCCTCAGGGAGAAATTACTTTCTCCTGCCACTTGGACTTAGCATTTCAGCTGTCCCCAGGTCAAAAGCTTCCATAGGAAACTTTTTCTTCCCCATAAGCTCAAAGAGCTTTTTTCCTTCCCGTAAAGCCCAAAGAAAGATTTTTTTCCCCAGTTTGCTTTCAAAGCCCCCAAAGTTAGAAAATTGGAGAGTTTTTCTGTCTAGTTGCCTTACTTATTTTTTCCTACACAATCTTACACTTCTAAGTTTTTCCTAAACTATATTACTACCCTATACCTTATACTTATCACAGATAGAAATTGAGAAAGGGATAGAAGATAGAAAATTTTGACAGAAGAGAATTTCGCCGCAGCATCGGACATCCTTCCAGTCCGCTTTCCTTTTCTCTCGAGGATAAAACCCCTGCCTCACCAAAAAATATATATATAAAAATATATATATTCCATAACACCGGCATGCCTTTCCACTGGCAGGGCTGACTCAGCACTTTCACCAAAAACTCTGTAATAAAACTATTATTTTCCTTTATCTTTAGTCCCTAATACTTTGTCTTTAGTCCCTGTTCATTTGTCTTTAGTCCCCCCTTTTTTGTGGTCCCTTTTTTTCTTTAGTCCCTTTTTTTTCTTTAGTCCCTTTTTTTTCTTTAGTCTTTAGTCCCTGTTCATGGCGCCATTCTGTGGGGCATTTACCCACCACCCCCACAGCTTCCCAGAGTTTTCTTGAGTGCGAGCAGCAGGAAATATTAGATAGAAGGATTTATAGCGGAGAATGTTGCGGAGATAAACAGATAGAAAATAAAGGATAGCCTCGAGAGGGCCTGGAACCTATTCCAACGGGCCCCGACTGTCTCTGGTCCAGGGTTTTTATAGAGACGCCAAGGGGTGGAGCAAAAGACCTCCTCCCCCAGCACAGCCAAGTGCAGGCCATCTCAGACACCTGCACTCAGGCCCGTGGTCCTGATCATCCTCTATTCGGACCTGCTGGGTAAAGCCCCGAGGAACCCCAGAACGGGCTCCCACAGTATACCTAGATTCTTTTCCCTCAGATAACCCCACACCAGACGTAGCATCTTCCCCAGGACCCCAGGACCCCAGGAGGTACTTTCTCAGGGTAGGTCCTTGGGAAAAATCCTGTTAGATACATACCTGTAATCCCAGCACTCAGGAGGCAGAGGTAGGAGATCAGGAGGGTCACGCACATCACAATCACAAGTGGAGGCTAGCTTAGTTCACATGGTGAGACCCTGTCTCAAAGGAGGGAGAAGAAAAGGAGGGGGCAGGAGTAAGGGGGAGAGAAGGGAGGTGGGGGAGAGGAGGGTCGTTGGTAAGGCTGGACTGGTTCTTGGTCTGCTCAAACTGGGGGCTTGAAGGGGGTGAGCCTCTTGCAGTGAAGGCAAATGTAGTGGTTTGAATGTAATTGGTCCCCATAATCTCATGGGGAGTAGCGCTATTAGGAGGTGTGGCTTTGTTGGAGTGGGTGTGGTTTTGTTGGCGGAAGTGTGTCACTATGGGGTGGGCTTTGAGGTTTCCTATGCTCAGGATACCGCCCAGAGTCTCAGTCAACTTCCTGTTGCCTGCAAGATGTAGTAATCTCAGCTACTTCTTCAGAACCATGTCTGCCTGCATGCTGCCATGTATCCCACTGCGATGATAATGGACTGAACCTCTAAAACTGTAAGCAAGCCCCCTCAATGAAACACTTTCCGCTATAAGAGTTGCTGTGGTCATGGTGTCTCTTCACAGCAGTAAAAACCCTAACTAAGACAGCAGAAGACATGAGGAAACACAGAAGGCCCCTGGAGGGGAGGAAGGGAGGATTTTTCCTTGGAGAAGTTTTGTTGTCAAGTATATATAGTCTTTAACAGAGCAGTAGTAATGGAGAGGGTGTGAGGTGAGAATGTAGAACAGGTTTTCAGGGATGGAAGCATAGCTCAGTGGCAGAGAGCCTGCCTAGCAAGTGGGATGCTCCAGAGCCGAGAGAAAGAGGAAAAAAAAAAAAAAACCACCCCAAACCCAATACTAAAAAACAAAAACAGGTGGCGTGGTAGAAAACCAAGATCTCCTACTAGTAAGAATCTGACCTCAAAAGGGAAAAGAAAGGGTAGATGAAAACCACTGTGCTCGCATGTGTGCAAGCGTGTGTGTGTGTGTGTGTGTGTGTGTGTGTGTGTGTGTGTGTTCTCAGAGACTCACTATTTTGTCAGTGCACAATTTGGACTAACCTTGTTTATGTAAGTTCTTTATCATAATATGTCTCACAGTAATTTATAGGCTGAGACGTCATCTGGCACAACCAGAGCCCTAGCATTTGGGATTGCCACAAGTTCAAGATCATCCTATCTATACAGAAAGTTCCAGGCCAACCAGTGCTAAGGACTGAGACCCTGTCTCAAAATAGTGATAACACTAATTTACGAGCATGCTAGCTTCTCTTCATATAACCTAAGTTTCCAGACCACAATTAGTCTTTCTTTTTCCAGGGTGGGAAGGGGGGAGACAGAGTATCATTCTTTAGCCCAGGCTAGCCTCAAACTCACAGCAGTCTACCTAACTGAGCATCCAGACTGCTGGGATAATAGATGTGAGCTTCATTTAGGAAAAAAAAAAGATGTATTATTTTTACAAATGTGTGACAGTGGGACTTTATGTGTAGCATGTATGTGTGCAGGTGTCTATGAAGGCCAGAGACTGTCAGATACCTGGAACTGGACTTACGGCAGTTGTGAGCTGCCTGGTGTGGGTTCTGAGACTCAAGATAAGGTCCTTTACAAGAACAATATGCTCTTAAACTCTGTGCCACTTTTTCAGCGCCCAATTTCATTCCTTAATTTCTTTTTTTTTTTTTTTAAGATTTATTTATTATGTATACAGCATGTATGACTGCAGGCCAGAAGAGGGCACCAGATCTCATTACAGATGGCTGTGAGCCACCATGTGGGTGCTGGGAATTGAACTCAGGACCTCTGGAAGAGCAAGCAGTGCTCTTAACCTCTGAGCCATCTCTCCAGCCCTCATTCCTTAATTTCTTAAAGATTAGCACGGTTATGTGTGCCTGGCTGACCACTTAATAAACTTGTTTCTTGGGATCCAACTATAATCCTCAGAAGACACTCGGATTGGCCTTTTCCACCAGCCACCCTGGTTGCCCAACTCTAGGTTATGCCCTCTCACTGTGCTGGGAGGAATTTAGAGTTTCTCCACATTTCTGTGTTTTAAAGTCATGGAAGACAGGGCCCAGGGGCTGTAGAGATGGCTCAGAGGTTAAGAGCACTGCTTGCTCTTCCAGAGGTCCTGAGTTCAATTCCCAGCACCCACATGGTGGCTCACAGCCATCTATAATGAGACTGGTGCCCTCTTCTGGTGTGCAGGCAGAACACTATACATAATAAACAAATCTTAAAAAAAAAAAAAAAAAAGATAAGACCCTTCTCCTCTCAAAAGACAAACAGAACTGCCCTGGGGCTATCTATGAGTGTGTGCTGAGGGGAGTTCCATTGCAGCATTTGTGAAAGAGTGATTTAGGAACTAACTCTTTAAATGTTTTTTAAAGATTTATTTTTGTTTTATGTGTATAAGTGCTTTGTCTACATGTATGGATGTGTACCTGTTCCTCAAGAGGGTATTGGATCCCCTGGAACTGGAGTTACAGATGGTTGTGAGCCACCATGGGGGTCCTGGAAACCAAACCTGGGTCCTCTGCAAGAGCAGCAAGTGGTGAACCATCTCTCTCAGGCCCTTGTGGGCTCATTTTAACAATATCATAACACACATTCTATTGCTAAAATACAGACAGGATTGAGTGGCTTGTTAAGTCAATCCAACTTGGGGGCCGGAGAGATGGCTCAGAGGCTAAGAACACTGGCTGTTCTTCCAGAGGTCCTGAGTTCAATTCCCAGCAACCACATGGTGGCTCACAACCATATGTAATGAGATCTGGCGCCCTCTTCTGGCCTGCAGGGATACATGCAGACAGAACACTATATACATAATAAATAAATAAATCTTTAAAAAAAATTATCAATCCAACTTTTCTAAGAGGCAGAAATCCACGCCTCCCAGTTCCTTATCCTCTGATGGTTTTCTCCCTACCTCAGCCCTCAAGGTTTTCACAGCACTTAGGACTAACAATAAGATGAGGGGGGGACGGTGCTGGGGAGAGGGCTCAGCTGGTACAGTGCTTTCCCCACAGGTGCGAGGGCCTGCATTTGGATACCTCGAACGTGAAAAGGCTCAACACAGCCGCTGGGCGCCTGAAATCCCAGCTCTGGGGAGGTGGAGACAGGAGGATGCCTGGGGCTTGATGGCCAGCTGGTCTAACAAAACTGGCCAGCCCAGGGTTCAGTGAGAAACCCTGTCTCAAACAATAAGGAAGAAAACAAGTGAGAAAGACACCCATTGTGGACCACTGCCCTTTGAACGCATGTGCATGGGCACCCTCCAAATATGTATGCACACATATGAACATGCAGACACAAAACCAAGAACGAGATAGGGCTGTGTCTCAGAGAAGGGTCAGAGTAAATAGCAAACAGCTCTGGGGTTCATTCTATCTTTTTTGTATCTATATTTGTGATAGGCATTCATGCTCATATGTAAAGACTATTATTTAATCTTCCCGTCATTTATTATGTACTGAAAAGTATATAAGAATAGTACAGACCCTGAGAGAGCACAGTGACCAGCTGGTTATAAAAACAGTGACCTGAAAACCTGCAACTGATCCAGGAGCGTGGCCTTGGGGAGATCAGTGTGGAGGAGTGGGGGGAGGGAAAAGCCAGGAAAGGTTCAAAACAGATATAAACCCTCATCCAGGATTTAAAAGGTACAGGGATAGCTGGGCATGGTGGCTCACACCTGTAATCCCAGCACTCCTGGAGGCTGATGCAGGAAGACTGCTGAGATTTTTTTTTTAAGGCTAGCCTGGCCTACATAGTAAGTTCCAGGCCCACCTGGGCTACCAAGTGAGACCCTGTCTCCAAAAGACAAAAAGATAAATAAAATAAGTAAGATAGATCTTGGGCTGGAGAGATGGCTCAGCAGTTAAGGGCACTGGCTACTCTTCCAAAGGTCCTGAGTTCAATCCCCTGCAACCACATGGTGGCTCACAACCATCTGTAATGAGATCTGGCGCCCTCTTCTGGCCTGCAGGCATACATGCAGGCAGAACACTGTATACATAATAAATACATATTTTTTTTTAAGTAACATAGATCTTTTAGGCTTTCACTGTAGCGTTGTAGTCTACGTATCTTATTTTCTATTCTCTTGACCCACTGAACTTGAGTCTACCTGTGTGTCCCACTTTTTACTCTTACTGAATCAGGCAGCCTTTTTTTTTTTTTTTTTTTTGGTTTTTCAAGACAGGGTTTCTCTGTGTAGCTTTGCGCCTTTCCTGGAACTTGCTTTGTAGACCAGGCTGGCCTCGAACTCACAGAGATCCGCCTGCCTCTGCCTCCCGAGTGCTGGGATTACAGGCGTGCGCCACCACTGCCCCGGCTTGCCTTCTTTTTTTTAATAAAGAAGGGTGGTTAAGGACTATTTGACGTGGAGGGGGAGCTGAGGTTGGAGAGGCGGCTCAGCGGTTGAGAGCACATGCTGCTTTCACAGAAGACCCACACTGGGGGGCCTACGCCCACCTGTAACTCCGGTTTCAGCTATCTTCTGACCCCGTGGGAACCTGCACTCACTCTCGCGCACACACATATACACCCCCAACACACATATATGCATAGTTTTTAAAAGAAATCCTAAAAAACTAAAAACCATAAATAGCAAAAAATCTTGTTTTAAGTAGATGCCAAGACTCCAAATGGCCGAGACTCTAGACAAGGAGCACCCTCATTGACCCTAGGGAGCACTGCCTCATGGATGAAACTTGATGCGGGAAGATGCTAAGACAAGAAGCTAAGACCCACCCATGCCTCGTGGTAAAGTGGGGACTGACTTCAGAATAAGCAAACACTCATCTCAAACCAGAGACTCATCAGTGGACCCAGGGACTAACTGTTGGACATAGGGAAGCAGAGGCTAATGTCATTTTAGAGGAAGTACGTGCCGTTTGAGAACACTTGAGTCATATATTCAAAAGGCCTGTATTACGACATATACATAATTTAAAACTAGAGATAGCATCTTTTAATAACATTTAAATATTTGTGCTTAAATAACATGCCCTCTGTCTGAATATTTCTCTACAATCTACACTACTTCTTTTTCTTATTCTTTTCCTGTCTTAGGTTTTTGTTTTTTTCTGACAAAATCCACAGTATATCCTAGCATTCTGAAGTTATGAAGATTACACATGTGATATTTCAGAAATATTTTCAAAGCATTAATCTCCAAGCTACAAAAAAAAAAATCACATCTCAAAGATTTATTGGCAAGTGAATTTATTGGAAACTTAGAAAGTGTTTTCCCGTGGAACGGTGAGGTAAATAATGGTTCATTCCCAGACTAACTTAGGAATGTTTCCTGATTTATGATGTCATTCTAAGGTGAAAACAGTGTTTTTGCGGTATTGTGTAGCTGAACAGTCATTTTTCATGAATTCTAGTGCCTACAGTGGGGTTGAAGACACAAGATGAGGAGGCCTCAAGGCTGTGACGTCCAGGGACAAGATGAGGAAGCCTCAAGGCTGTGACGTCCAGGGACAAGATGAGGAAGCCTCAAGGCTGTGACGTCCAGGGACAAGATGAGGAAGCCTCAAGGCTGTGACGTCCAGGGACAAGATGAGGAAGTCTCAAGGCTGTGACGTCCAGGGAGGACCTCTAGAGGACGAAAGCAATGCCTGTGTAGCCTGAGGCCCAAGAGAAAGTGTGTTCCGGACAGTGTGGCCCAAAACATCAAACAAGGAACCTCCAGTAAGCTATTTAGGAGGAAGGAAACTGGCAGGGAATTAGCATAGGGAGGACATCTGATCAAGGTCAGCAAGCAAGACAACAGCCGCCCAAGGAACAGGGGTCAGGGCCCAACATGGGTGGGTCACAGAAAAGCTACACGCATGTTACTTTTTCTCCACAATGACGTTTTAGTATGCATACAAAAAGTCCAGAAATGGATGCACAATAGATAGAGTATAATAAAATCTACATCCAAGAGGATACAGTTCAGTGGTAGGAATGTTTGTCTGATATGCTCAAAGGCCCTAGGTTCAATCGCCGTGATTGAAAAAGCGCAACCCTCTAAACTGAGTCCATGAGCAGGTAAATCCTAAGTGGTCTAAGAAACACTGTGGCCCACAGGGGCTGCAATGCTCGCCTATGGCCACACCACCCCCGGCTACACTCCGCTGTGCCTGAAGTACACAGGTACGGACAATGACCTTGACATTCAAGCATTGCAAACCGTGTGCAAAACAATCAGTGCACTTCCTCTCTTCAGAAATACAGTCCCTTCCAGCTCTTCAGCATTCCCCATCCTGACCCCAAGGCTGTTTCCCCGAGCATCAGTCATCTGTGGTGGCCAAGTGGGGAGAAGGTGGCTCAAAATCAGAAGAGAAGATACAACTTGAGAGGAAGGGAGAGAGAAAGACGGGAAAAAGAAAGAGAAGAAGGGACATGGAGGGGAAGAAAGATGGGAAAGGAAAGGAGGAGGAATGAGCAGAGGAAGGTTGGTCTTGACTGCTCAGTGGAAGGTGTGTTCCCTGTCCCCTCTCGGCACTCTGTGGAAGGTGTGTTCCCTGTCCCCTCTCGGCACTCTGTGGAAGGTGTGTTCCTGTGCTCTCTCGGCACTCTGTGGAAGGTGTGTTCCCTGTCCCCTCTCGGCACTCTGTGGAAGGTGTGTTCCCTGTCCCCTCTCGGCACTCTGGGGAAGGTGTGTTCCCTGTCCCCTCTCGGCACTCTGGGGAAGGTGTGTTCCCTGTCCTTTTTCCGAACTCTCCAGTGCTGGAATTGAGATGGGGCATAAACAGCCACCAATAACACTTAGTTACTAAGTGACTAAAAATAAACATTCAGGAGGTCAAGGCAGGATTGCTGCTAATTCCAGGTCAACCAGAACTATAGAGCCAGATCACATCTCAACATTAAATAAGTGAGTAAATAAATAAATAAATGTTAAGGTGCAGGAGGATCCTTCCAAGCACATCCTCAGCTGCTTAGTGAGTTTGAGGTTAGTCAAAGCTACATAAGACCCTCCCCAAAAAAATACACTGAGCTGGGTGTGGTGGTGGTGCACACCTTTAATTCCAGCACTCAGGAGGCAGAGGCAGGTGGATCTCTGAATTCAAGGCCAGCCTGGTCTACAGAGTGAGTTCCAGGACAGCAAGTATTACACAGAGAAACCCTGTCTTGAAAAAAACAAAACAAAACAATCCACCAAAGACACATATATACATACAACTAAAAAGTAACATGCACCATTGGGAAGGCAGGTGACCAGTGGCCAGGCAGACATGAAAGACAGTGATAGGAAGGGTAGATATGACAAAAATACATTATATGCATACATGAAAATGTCATAACAAAACTAATTATTTTCCACAACTAGCACACACTAGTAAAAATTTAAAAAAATATATAATACTTAAAAAAAAACTGTACTTTAATCTGAAATAGCAAAGGAGTGTCTCCCTGGGGGTCACGGCGGTTTCTGTGAGAAAGCAGGAATTTTGTTGCCTGCTCCTCCACCTGAAAAGGTGCCGATCAAGCTGCTCACAGACAGGCAGCCCCACTTCTCATTGAATTTAAGGCGTCTGGTTACTTTGTGCTCCGGAAAGGTTGCCAGGCTGAAGGTAGTTGGGAGAGTCAGAAAAACTTAGGAACAACTGAATAACACAAAAATTAAAAAAGAAATAGATGTGTGAGCCGGGCGGTGGTGGCGCACGCCTTTAGTCCCAGCACTCGGGAGGCAGAGGCAGGTGAATCTCTGTGAGTTCGAGGCCAGCCTGGGCTACCAAGTGAGTTCCAGGAAAGGCGCAAAGCTACACAGAGAAACCCTGTCTCGAAAAACAAAACAAAAAACAAAAACAAAAAACAAAAAAAAAACAAACAAACAAAACAAAAAACAAAAAAAAAAAAAAAAGAAATAGATGTGTGTAAACATGAGAAAAGGATCACCTGAGCTGAGATCAAGTCACAAAGTCCAAGGAAAAGTGGGGCATATGCTGAGACCTGGAGTTTGCAAGAAAAACTTGACCTGGTCAGTTCTCGTCCTCGCCACCAAGTGGTGCTGTTGGTACAAGGCTGTCCTCGTCCCGTCCCAGAACCAGGGTCAGAAGGGGCTGGGGCATCCTAGGAATGGGACTGGAGAAGGGCCTCAGAAGGTCTCACACATAGTTCCGGTGATCAGATCACATTTTTTTGTAATTTGCATTTACTTGTATTTACATACCCATAACACTGCATCTTGGAAAGAAGTAATAACTTCCAGTGTGCATTTTAAATAACAGTCCTAACTCCGTTGCTTGGACTTCAGTATCAAAGGACCAGGCCCCACGTTAGACTGCTTTACCACGACAGAGCTTTAGGACAACACTAAGACAAAGGAACATTCTAAAGCACAGGACTTAGCAATGACAGGTGCACAAACGTATCAGCATTAGTGGGCTTTGTTTCACTTTTACATTATTCATTCATTCATTTAGTGTGTGTAAGCATGTGCACGCTCATACCATTTGAGTCCTCACACTGTGGCAATAAAGCAGTGTTTTCAAAGCTTATTGGAACGGGCTTGACAAAGCCAGGTACTTACACAGCACAAAGTAAGTTTAAGCGACCGTTGTCTACCTGATACGTGGGAATCTCAAAATGTGTTGCTCGTCTTTCGTCAGATCAGCAGACAGCTGCTCCCACAGTTCACGCAGGAAAGGTGTTGCTTCCCAATACCAGATAAAGCACACCCTTTGTGTCAGCAAAATCCGCAGCAACCAGAGAGGAAAACCTTGTCGGCCTTTAAAAATATTCTTTCATTAATTCTTTGACAATGTCACACAAGTATACAATGTATCTTGATCAGATCCACCTCCGACCCACTCTTTCATCTCCTCCTGGACCCCCCACAACACATGCCAGGCCTATCTCCTCCTCTTTATGATTGCTGAGTTCAGTTAGACCCGACTGCATACTCATGGGTGTGGTCCCATCCACTGGAGCCACACCCCTCAAGAAAACTGACTCTCTCTTCCCTAGCAGCCATCAACCGCCAATAGTTTGGGTTCATTTCCTGAGATAGTAGTGTCTTGCCATGTAGCCCAGGCTAGCCTTGAAATTGGGACAATCCTCTTGTCTTACCCCCCACCTCCCTCATTTAGGGGTGGGGCCTTGTGAGACCCTCCTCCTCTCCCATGCTGGACCCAAAACTGGCTTGATCTTGTGCATATAATCACATGTGAGTCCCTGAGTGCCATAGCCATGTCACGTCCACAAGAGCATTCAGAGCATCCTTCCCATCCTGTGGCACTTAGACTCTCCCCACCCCGTTACCTTCATGTCCCCTGAGTCTTGAGGGTGGGTATAGATGTCTCATTTAGGGATGAGCACTCACTAGTTACTTATACTCAGCTCTTTGACCAGTTAATGAGTCTCGGTATTAACCGTTGACAGAAGCCTCTCTGATGAGGGTTGTTGTGAGCAGCACTAACCTATGTTAGAAAGAGGAGTCTTAGACGATGTAGGGGATGATTCACTAACCTGAGCAATTAGGAAAACAACAGTAGCGGGGTCTCCCTAGAAGCCACCCCGACCATGGGCTTTTGACAAGGTTTACAGTACCAGGCATGACGTCCCCGACGTGAGCAGGTCTCAGATCCAATCAGAAAGCTGCTAGTTACCCCCAACCCCACCACCACACACACAAACACATACACGCACACACACACGCGCACACATACTTCAAACAGTAACGCCACCACAGCACCCGTGGGCACACCTTGCCTTCTGTAGGGTCCAACGCTGGAGAAGATCGTTGATGTCTTTTTCCCCCAGTGGCCTTCATATAGCACCTTTCAGCACCGTGAGAGCTAGTCAGAAGAGTTTCCTGCTCAGTTCCAGACTGACTTCTCTGTCCTGTCTCACTCCCTAGCCCTTCCCATACACACAAAATAAATAAAAACGTAATTTTTAAAAAAGTTAAAACGGAGCCCAGTGGTGAAAACCTTTAATCCTAGCCCTTGGGAGGTAAAGGCAAGCTGATTGCTGTGAGTTTAAGGCCAGCCTGGTCTATGTGGAGAGTTCTAGGTCAGCTACAGTTACATAGTGAGACCTTGTCTCAAAAAACAAAAAACAAACAACAGAAACCTCAAAAACAAACAAACAAAAACCAAAAAAATAAACCCTGAGCTGTTATGTTGAAAACGGAAAATTAAAATAAAATTGAAAAAACTGTGGTCTTTCATTTCAGTGGGGACCAAATCCTCAATTCATTTTTTGCATTTTCCCTTACTTTATCCAAAGCAAGGGGGGGGGATTCAACCAATCAAGGAATCTTATACATGCAGAGAACAGGGGGAAATGCCTGCTCTTTAGGAAGAAACATTGTTCTGTCTTGTGGTACAGGGCTTTGGGGTGGTATTTTGTTTGTGCTCTAATAAATAAAGCTTGCTTGGAGATCAGAGTGCGGAGCTAGCCACTAGAGACCAGGCGTGGTGGCACACACCTTTAATCCCAGCACTTGGGAAGAGGAAACAGGAAGTGATCTGGCTGGGTGCTAGAGGAAGTGATAAGGCAGGGTGGAGTCAGTGGCTCCGTCCCTTTCAGTCTGTGAATTTCTAGAGGTAAGAAGTCTTTTTAGTGGCTGGTTGCTCTGCTTCTCTGATCTTTCAGCTTTCACGCTAATATTCGACACCAGATTTTTATTATTAAGACCAATTAGAAGTCATGCTACAGGGCCTCACTATGCTGACCGGTCTAGCCTCCACAAGAGTCAATCCTCCTGCCTCACCCCTGGCTCCCTATGGTGTGCTGGGATTACAGGTGTGGGTCACTGTGCCTAGATTGTAGCTATTTCCTTCCTTCCTTCCTTCCTTCCTTCCTTCCTTCCTTCCTTCCTTCCTTCCTTCCTTCCTTCCTTCCTTCCTTTCTTCCTTCCTTCCTTTCTTCCTTCCTTCCTTCCTTCCTTCCTCTTTCGATATCCCCCCGCCCTTTTCTTTCTTTCTTTCTGACTGGAAAGAGGAAGCCTTCCAATTTCCCTACAACTACAGACACTCTGATGATTCCTTACGCCTTAGACAGTGGTCTAAGTGCACTGTGGTACAAGCTGAGCCATCTGCCACAGGAACCCCTTGTAATCAGAAGGTTTTCAGGTCATTGCTTTGCAGTCATCTTAACATATGGACCTACTTGGCATTCCTGGGTGTCCCGTTGTGGTTGAGTCTTGATCCACAACATGTAAACTATCTTTTTGAGGTGAAGGCCATGACGTGGGATAAAGTCAGAATCGGAGGCTGTAGCAACGCCCACGTTACTACCCATTCACCATGTCCGAGCGAGGCTGAGGATTAAAAAGAGAAACAAGACAGTGGGTCATACGTCCCAGCAGAATGCCGAATGCCGTTTATTGCAGGAGGGAGGAGGCCTTAAATACAGACTCACAGCACAATGGGGGAACCTGGGAGAGCAAAAGTTTGCTACAGATGTTTTACATTCTAGCATTAGACCAATATGCAGGATACGCAAACAAGGAACCTTCCTTAAGCTGTTTAGGAAAAATGAAACCGGCAGGGAATTAGCATAGGGAGGACATCTGATCAAGGTCAGCAAGCAAGGCAACAGTTACCCAAGGAACGGGGTCCAGGGCCCAACAGGAGGCAGGAATCTATAACCAGGGCAAGGAACATGCAGAGCGTTTTTCCCCTTCTACCCTTCGCTGGCCTTGTGCATGCTAAGTAAGGCTCTATCCCTGAACTACACTTCCAGCCTGTGAGAAAGTAGAACTTAAAGCTAGAAAACTCAGTGTAGTAATTGGATATTTGACATTTCTGTGCAAGCAGTGCCCAAGGGTCGGGAAATTCTGAATTTTGGAACATGGTCATCTTCTTCTTCACATCCGCTCTTGTGAACACCGTCAGTTGGTACCTTACTCTTCCTTTAAGATAGGGGGAATACAAGACAGCGTGGGAACTAACACCACAGCTTCACAGTGAAAATTAAACACAAGTAAATAACGCATTAATATGCAATAATACAATACATGAAGCACACGTGCAAGCAGAAATACCAGGGAGACCTAGACACCGTGTGTGACAATTGTTCTTGGTTGTCAACTTGACTACATCTAGAATTAACTACAACTCAAGTGGCTGGTTGAATTGTTTGAAACGGGAAGACCCACCCCCAAATCCAGATCATTTGAGGTGGGAAGAGCTACCTCAAATCTGGGCCACACTTTCTGTATAAATGATGTGAAATAAGGAAGGTTTTGCTCTTTGCCTGCTTATCATTGCTCTGATTTCACTGGTTAGAGCCTGCTTCTTTGGGATTCTGACACATACTGAAAATCATTGAGACATCCAGCCTCATGGATTGAACTGACAGATTCTTGGACTTTCCACTGGGACACAGTTATTGTTGAACTAACTGGACCACAGCTTGTAAGCCACTCTAATAAATCACATGTACACATATATGTGTACACACACACACACACACACACACACACACACACACACACACACACGCTATCATTTCTGTTCCTCTAGAGAACCCTGACTAATAAAACATGTGTTTGCAATTCTGCCTGGCATCAGTACATAGAACTTTCCATCTTGCCAGTCCAAACTGTATATCTTTTTACTAAAGATGATATCACATACTCCTGACTAATGAGACAGTTGCTTACCTATTCCTGCCCTATTCGGGTTGTAATGAATCACTTAAATTTAGGAATCATGTTGAATGAGGAATACACCAGACATAGATTTCATTCTCTTTGTGAAAATATAGTTTATTAGTGCCTTCTCATTAAGTCCATTTGTGAAGTTTAGTGGGTAGTCTTTGGAGAGTTTTATAAATCGTGCTTTCTAAAATTAGTCACTTTTCGAAGGCTGCATCAACTGAAGGACTCTGTTCACCCAGTGGCTAAAAGGGTGTCATAATCGTGTCCATCTCGTTGCCATGACACTGTGAGTATCAGTCTCTGGGCCAGCATGGAGCGTGGCACTGACAGGCACCTTTGCAGTGACGACAGTGGGGACTGTCCCAGCAGTGATAACTGTTGTGATTCTATTGACAGTCTACAGAAACAGGCAGGGACAGAAACAGACAGACAGGTAGGTAGGTAGATAGATAGATGGATAGATAGATAGATGGATGGATGGATGGATGGATGGATGGATGGATGGATAGATAGATAGATAGATAGATAGATAGATAGATAGATAGATAGATAGATAGATGGGTAGATGGGTAGATAAGTGGATGGGTGGATGGATGGATGAGTGGGTGGGTGGATGGGTGGATGGATGGATGAGTGGGTGGGTGGGTGGATGGACAGACAGATATGGACTCTGTAAATGTATTTTAAGAAATACTGTTTTTCTACTTTTTTATTCAGGATATTCTTTTTTTCTTTCTTTCAGTTTTTGTTAGTTGATTTTGTTGTTGTTTTTGAGACAGGGTCTCAATATGTAATCCTGGTTGGTCTGGAACTCTCTATGTAGACCAGGTTAGCCTAAAACATGTGACAGTCCTTGTGCCTCTGCCTACTCAATTTTGTAGGATTTTTGTCTTGTTTTACTCTTTTATGACTTTATTGGTGACTGGTATTTTTATTTATTTACTTACTTTAAATCTTTTTTTTTTTCTTTTTTAATTTCCTTGTGGGGAAGCTTGTTGGGGAGCTCGCTCATTCTGACAAGAAAGCTGAAGCCTGCCGACCCAAGTTCAGATCCCTGGAAGCCATATAAAAAATCCCAAATGGTGGCACAGGCCTGTAAACTCAATGTGTGTGTATGTGTGTGTGTGTGTGTGTGTGTGTGTGTGTGTGTGTGAGAGAGAGATAGCCCAGTGAGTAAAGCCAGTCTAGACAAATCAGTAAGCCTTAGGCTCAGCAAGAAACCATATCTCAAAGAATAAAAGTGGTGACAATTGAGGGAAGTCAGCAAACATCAACCTCTGGCCTCCATATACATGGACACCCACATGCACACATGCACAAATCCACATTAGCAGGTACACCATCATACATTATGGTCTTCCTTCTGTGTATTCATTATACATGGTATTGATATATAGCGACATTTTCAGACCGATATGTAATGTACACATAAGCATCCACCCTCATAATTTTGTGTTTTCTCTCCCCAGCATTATTAATTTTTTTTTGGAATATCTTAAAGTAAGCCTAGAAATTCCCATTCCCCTCATAAGTCCTTCAGCATGCATTTTCAACTACAGGATGGTTTTTAATAACCATGCCAATTAAAAATAAGTTCTTAGAATAACCAAATGTGATGTTTAAATCTTCGTGCTGGTCTCAGAAATGTCATTTTGCAATTGATTTATTAGAATCAGAATCTAAAATATCATCTATCATGTTACATTGTGACATATGTCTGTTGTGTCTTATTTATTTAATTTGTAGGGTTTTCTGTCTGACTTGGTTTGTTTTTGATAGAGTGTCTGGTCTGACTATGTAACCCAAGCTGGCCTTAAACTGGAAATCCTCCTGCCTCAGTCTTCCTGTGTGTTGTAAACTTACACCACCAGCTCCTTTGTGTTGCCTTCCGCCCCCAAAACCCCTCCAAGGTCTTGCTATTTCTCCAGGCCATCATCAGTCTTATGACAATCTTCCTGCCTTGGCTACCGAAATGCTGGGGTTACAAGGTATGAGCTATCACCTCGGTAGAGTGGGATGCTGATGCAATGGGTCGAATCCCCACAACACCTTGGCGTCTTTTGTCTCATCTCTTTAGGATAGGAGTAACATGTTACAGACATCGTTCTTCATTTTGTTTCTTCACTTAACAGTGTACCGTGATGATCACCCTGTCATTAAGTAAAGATCTCATTCTAGCCCTGAGCCTTAGTATTCCATTACGTGGGTATTAGAGATTATTTTCAACATTTCTGACCATACTTTTCACGACAGTGCTGTGGAACGTCTGTGATTGCCCACAAATTATTAGATCATATTTCTCCTCCCAAATTATGAAATTTAATAAAAGCAGAATGGAAATGGGAGAAATACACAAACTCAAATAAACACGGTAATTTGAATTCACAATATTTGAGAAAGGAAAAGCGACCACCAAAATATGATAGAGAAACTAAGCTGAAATTATCAATAGCTTACAGTTTTATTGCTAAGTACAAAAAAAAAAAAAAAAAAAAAAAAAAAGGCAGCCCGGGTGTGGAACACACAACTGTAATCCCAGCTCTCAGAGGTGGCAGCAGGGGGATCAGGAATTCATCAACGTTCTTAGCTACATAGCAAGTTCAAGTCCAGTCTTCACTACATGAGACTTTCTCAAAACACCAAATCGATAGATAAATAAGTGAATGAATGAATGAATGAATGAGTGAACGGATGCTACCATTTGTCTTAACCCAGCTTCCCTGGAAGGAAGGCTGACGAAGAAGAGGAGGAGCGGTAAATGCAAGTCCGGGGAAACTGGAGGGGCAGGAAGAGCGCGATGCACAGGAGTGAGCCATTCTGAGCTGGCCTGAGGGCTCTTGCTGCACAGCTGAGTGCCCTGGCCCTGGAGCTGCTGTCTGGGTCCGTTCCTTTAGGCTGGTAGCAGGCACAGGGACTTCTCACGGTCAATCAGCTTCATACTGGCAGCTCTTCTCTGCAAGGGCAGCAGCAACAGTGCGAATGCATGCCTGCAGCGGGCCGGGCAGCCTCTAGGACATGCACCAGGCTGCGGAAGGTCTGGAGCATCAACGGTCATGATGCACAATTATCATCTCAATCCCTGTCCTTATTCAGAAATCTTTGGTAACGAAAATGATCGTTTTAGACACAGGTAGGAAACACTTTAAAAAGTCATCTGATTTTTCCCCTCGACTTTCAGCAAACCATGAATTATCTAATTTTTGAAAATTTTGAGCATTTTACAGTTTCCCTTCAGTAGTTTTCCTCTCTAGTACGTAAAGAGCAATTTAAACCTTAGGAAAGAAGCCATCTATACCACACACACACACGCACACGCGCACACGCACAGGCATATATAAAAAAATTAAAAGAATCAGATATTCTTTTCAAACACATTTATGAGGTAACTCTATAATCCCCTCAGCTAACACAAATGCTGGCCATTTAAAAATTGTTTAAATGTATTTGGCATGGTATATGCCACCTGTAATTCTGGCAACTGGGAGGCTGAGGCTTGTCACAAGTTGGAGGAGGCTGCTGTGAGCGACACAGTGAATTCCAGGCTAGCCAGGACACAGCGTGAAATGCTGTCCAACATACATACACACACCAATCGGAAATCTATGAAACTATCTTAATCCGGGCCTAGATCATAGGGTTTTTGTTTTGTTTCTCAGTAAGGTCTTAATATGTAGTCCAGGCTGGCCTCAGACTCAGGATCCTTCTGCCTCAGGTACCTGAGTGCTGGGACTCCAGGCCTGTGTCACCCATTTAGCTAGGACATAATTTGTCTGTGACAAAATCCACAATCTTCTTTAAGGAAAGAATTAGAGTCCTTCAATTCTTTTAATATCTTAGTTTATTAATTAAGTGTATGTCATGGTGCACACATGGAGTTCCAGAGACAGTTTGCCGGAGTCAGTTCCTTCCTTCCATCTGTGGTCCCACTGAACTCAGGTCAGATGGCGTGGTGCGGACATGTACCCAATGGACCGGCTCACTTCTGAGAAAATGTGTTATAACGAATACGTGAAAATGTATTATGATGGAAAAGTGATCTTTCAGTTAGCTGTATGTCAGTCAAGTGTTAACTGGTTTTGAGGTGTAGCAGTTTTTACGCCTCATCTCTGTTCTGTGTGTGTCCTTGGTCTTTCTTACTTTCTAAACGTCTCAAATTTTAGTAAATCATTGACTAGGCTAGCCTTAACTCTTACCTAGTGATTCATTCTCTCTCTCTCTCTCTCTCTCTCTCTCTCTCTCTCTCTCTCTCTCTCTCTCCTGTCTTTGTCCTGAGACACTCTGTAGCCCAGGCTGGCCCCTAATTCATAGCAATCTTCTTGCTTGTTTCCCAAGTGCTGAAAACACAGGCTTGGACCCCCATACCTTACTTTCTTGCAGAAATTTTGAAATAAAACTTAAAACACATGCTCAAGATTAAATTCCATAACAGCTAATATTTAATGTCTGGGCTGGGCAGTGGTGGCATAAGCCTCTAATTCCAGCACTCAGGAGGTAGAGGCCGGTGGATCTCTGTGAGTTCGAGGCCAGCCTGGTCTAAAAAGCGAGTTCCAGGAAAGGCACAAAGCTGCACAGAAACAAAAAAAACAAAAAAAAATAATGTCTGAAAGTCCAGATGTTCAATAACCATAATACTGTTGTGATAATAGGCAAAGCTCTTTTTTCTCAGAGAAATTTTTGTACATGTGTACATGAGGCCTACATCCTGTGACTGGCATATTACAATGGCAATAATATTATGAGTCTCTCACAGAACAAAAGTTCTGCCCAAGATCACAGACTACAAAGCAGTTTGATTCAGATTCCTGGAAATGTTAAGTCCTAATATGATATTTACATACACTAAACATTAACTATATGTATATTAAAGGGAGGAAGGGATAGTGGAAATGAGAAGGTATATTATGTACACACACACACACACACACACACACACACACACACACACACACACTCCTCCTTCTGTTTCTTCTTTATTTGAAAAACAATCTTTCTACATAGTCCAGGCTAGTCTTGAACTCCCCATCTCCCCAGCTTCAGCCTGCACAGTGCTGAGATTACAAGTGTGCACACCAACTCCTCTCTCCACCGCTGATTCTCATCACTGTGGAGTGTTAGCAACATAGGTGTTTATGACGTAGTGTTCAAAGAAATGAAAGAACGACTTTCTGGTCAGACTATGAGATGTGCTTCAACTCGGAGGCCGAGATGGGGTAGGAATCCTCAGCTCTCTTCCCATCCTACCTTCCTGTGGTTTCTTTGACTCTAAAAGTTGGCTTAGATTGCAAATTTGTTTTAATGTTAGAAAACCAACCTGAGTCTGGGGGCTCACATCTGCAGTCTCAGAACTGGAGAGGCTGAGGCAGAAGGATTGCCTCAAGTTCAAGGGTAGCTGGGCTATTGTGGGAGACATTGCCTCAAAAGGAAAAAAAAAAAAGGTTTGAAAACCAAGAGGCTTTCAGATGAAAGCAAGGATAAAATGCTCCTCGGCTGGCCTCTTTAGTGCCCGGGGAGCCCAATAAACGTGTGTCAATGCAAATTCTTGAAAGCAAGTGTAGCTTGCTTTCAGGACTTGTGGCTGGAGCAGGAGCCGCCAGTGTGCCCAGTGGTATTCTGTCCAGTAAGAGCCTCCTTGTTTTGGGGTGTGCACATATGAACGCCAGCCGCTGCGGTTTCGATGCGTAGTTCCTTGCACTGATAAGCAAAAAACTGCTGAAGTCATGAGGCTGCTCCAGACAGAGCCCTCCTCGTGTGAGTCATACGAAAGCTCCACTCTGCTGACCTCTGGCAAAAAAAGGGAGCGAATGAGGACAGGAGAGGCGGATGGGGAGAGGTTCAAGTGCGGGTTTTCTCCTTGAACCCGGACTATTATGGGTCAGGAGCTGTGTGCAAAGAGGTTACAGCCAGCATGCAATTGCTACCACCGTTCCGAGGGAGGGGAGGCGCACAGCTGTCTGAGACGCCAGCCGGGGAGCGCCGAGGCGGCTGCTGCGTTGGAGGTATTTGTATCTCGGGAGGAGCATCTTTCTTTATTGGTAAACCAAGCAATTCAGACAGACGCTCCCTTTTGTACCAGGGTCTGATTCCTCTGCGGTAGGTCTAAACTCATAAAAAGAAAATTCTATTAAAGTCACAGAGGATTTATGGCCGTAGTTATCAAGTTTTTGGGATGTGCTTGTAAACCAGAAAGGGAGAATAATCTTAGGCTTTGGTCTCTTTGACTTGAAATAGAGAAAGTGGTTCTTCTCCGGACATCCCTGAGCCACTAAATGGCAGGGTTGAACGGTAGAGGGTAAGCTACCCTTACTGGTAGGTCCGCTGTGGACTCTCTGTTTCAGTAATTAGCTCATGATTATTAGCAATGTCTTACTAGATTATTCTAAGGCATCACATTAAGTATGTAGGAAGGTGGGTGGGCATGGGGGAGACTGAGTTAAACAGAGAAACTGGAAAATACCCATCAAGGAGACTGAGTTAAATTGTGCAGGTGAAGGAGAAATTTAGTATTTCAGCGGTTGGTACCATGGTGGTCTCTAAGGTGACTTTCAGGAGAGGTGCCTTTAGGGGATAGAGGAAGCTTAGAAAAAAAAAAAGACATATAAAACAAAGAAAAGGCTTTGCCAGCCACCAAATTTTGACTTTATACACATTTTTCTCCTGTACTTTCTTTTTTCCTCTAGCTAACGGACATAAAAGGAGCATCGTGTTCAACGTCTTCATTTCACCCCAGGGGACACCAGGCTGGCGGTGGCCAGAAGCTGGAGAGTAAAAGGCCACGGAGTAACAGTGATTCTTTTCAGGAAGAGAATCTGAGGCAGGGGTTGCCATGGGTGAGTGAGCCATTGGTGGGCATCAAGAATTTCATGGCCGCTTGTCTAGGGAAGCTGGCCCTCACCTTCCAGGGATGCCTGTGTGGGTTTCTCTCTCTCTCTCTCTCTCTCTCTCTCTCTCTCTCTCTCTCTCTCTCTCTCTCACACACACACACACACACACACACACACACACACACACACACACACACACACACACACAGCTGTCCAATGCCTCTGGGGAAAAGACAAGCCAACATTATTTATAAGTGCCCTTTCTGTCTTCCCACCTCTCACCCCACCCCGTAAGCAGAAGAGGAACCCCCCTTTCGGAGCAGCCTCATCTTACTTGAACTTGGAGAAGCTGGGCGAAGGTTCTTATGCCAAAGTTTACAAGGGGATTAGCAGGTGAGTGACTCGTCACAGACTTTAGATGGGGGTATCTCCTATTGCATTATAAATTCGCATATCACAGACATTCACAGCCTTTGGGACTGTGGCAGGACTTCTGGGTCAACAGGAAGGAGGGGTGGTGATTTTAACAGTCTCAAAAATAAAACAAAAACAAAAACAGCAACAACAATCCCCACCCCAACAACAACACAGCTCTTCTCTAGCTAAAATCAACCACTGAAGAAAGTCGACTTTCTCCACTGTTGACCTAAAGAACGATTACTACGTATGAAGAACCCCAGCTGGTAAAGTGTCTCTAGAGAGTTTTTCTTATCCCTTTTAAAATCTCAAAGTGTGGGATATGTAAAAAAACTATGCCCTGCATTTTTTTGCATCTGTAAAATATACAAAATGGCTGGGAAAAAAGAATATTTATCCAAAACCCAGGTACCAGTTCTAAGATGGAATTCTGGTCTTTCTGGTTGCCTTCTAGTAAGGGTAAGAAAGCTGGAAAACCTTATTTCTTAATTTATGGTATTTCAATAGAGAGAATAATAATTTAATGGTAATCATATTTTAAAAGTATAAGCCAGTACCCTCTTCTGGCTTGCAAGCATACATGGAGGCAGAATGTTGTATACATAATAAATAAATAAATCTTAAAAGTATTAAAAAATAAAAAAATATATAAGCCAGGTAGTGGTAGCACATGCCTTTAATCCCAGCACTCGGGAGGCAGAGGCAGGAGCGTCTCTGTGAGTTTGAGGCCAGCCTGGTCTACAGAGCAAGTTCCAGGAAAGCCAAGGCCACATAGAGAAACCCTGTCTGGAAAACCCAAAAACAAATAAAAAACAAATATTCTAAAACCAAGTATTTTTATTTATCTTAGAATTTGTATACTTGTTACTGTCTTTGTTAAAAGAAGATTGTTAGGGAAATACAATTTTAAATGTATTGTATAGAACCAGGATTTGATTCATGATCATAGATTATCCTAGGAACTAAGAATATAAAATATTTCCTTCAAGGAACTCAGTTTAGAAACAAGATAAAAGTGCATTAGAAATGCTTACTGACCTGAGTTCAAATCCCCACAACCATGTAAAAATTCAGGTGAAGCTATGCATGCCTATAACCCCTGTACTGTGAGGAGAGGAAGGAGTGGAGAAGAGAGGCTTGGTGGAGCTGCTAGCCGCCAGGCTAGCTCCAGGTTCAGTGGGGGACCCTGCCACAGACGAATAATGTATGTATTATATATAAGAAAAGAAAAATATACCACAGAAGGATTATATACATGTATATATATATATATATATATATATATATATATATATATATATATCACATAGGAGGGGAGAAAGGTTATATAATATTATATATAATAAATAACAATAAACACTGGGTGGTGGTTGTGCACACCTTTAATCCCAGCACTCGGGAGGCAGAGGCAGGCAGATCTCTGTGAGTTCGAGGCCAGCCTGGTCTATAGAGCGAGATCCAGGACAGGCACCAAAACTACACGGAAAAACCCTGCCTCGAAAAAAAAAAAATCCCATCTTCAAGTACCATAAAGAGCAGGTGTGGTGGCATATACCCACAGTCCTGTCACTTAGGAGGCTGTGGTAGGTATAGGTATATTGGAAGCCAGCTGGGGCAGAGTGAAATCTTATCTCAAAAAACAAACAAACAAACAAACAAACAAACAAACAAACCAAAAAAAACCTATCTTAGATAGTCTAGCCAATGCAAAAAGACTGAGACAGAAAATCACTTTTGGATTGCAGCACCGTCTTTCTAAAAAGCCCAAGTAATCCACTAGGATTATCAGACCCAGGAACACACAGCAATCATGTGATCAGTTACAAAGTCAATGCACGTTGTGCTTATGTATTAGAAATAACTATCTAGAAAATATAGTAGAGAAAATCATTCTCACAATAGCCACAAAAATATGATTGTCAGTATTAAGATGGGCGGGATTCATAAAGACTTGTTACGGCACATGGAAGACTTAAATCACACAGTTTGTCTGATGAACTATTTTTCCCGTGCTGTGAATATTTATTATGCCCCATGCCGAGTTTTATCTGTTAAGAATACTTTGAGGAAGTAGAGACAAATCCTTCTGCACTTGTGGAGTGTGGAGGAGCATAAGACAATAAATGAACTAATAAAACAGTGAGTCAAAGGGGGCTGAGTGCAATGGGATGGAACGGGAAGATTGGAAGAGAGCCGCCAGGCAATCACAACGTTTGGACAGGGAATCCAAGGGAGGCGACAGTGACCTAGATGCAGGGACACAGAGGACAACTCCAAGCAGGGGCCCTGGGTCAGAATCAACCCCAGCACTGGAGGAGTGGGAAGGCAATGAGGGCTGGGAGGAGCTAGTGGGAGTGTGTGTGTGTGTGTGTGTGTGTGTGTGTGTGTGTGTGATGTGGTGGATTACAAGGTGGTCGCAAATACAGGACAGTTAGAACCCAATACCATGGAGATGTCAGTGGCTCTCTGACTTCAGGTTTTGATGTGTACTAACTAGAGGGGCCCCTTGAAATACTTAAGGAAGTGGTGACTGGATGCCCACCCTGACCCTGGGAACCCAAATCCATGGATACTCAAGTCACTTACAAAAATGGGCACAGTATTTGCATACAACCCAATACAACGGAAATGTTATGCAAATAGCTGGATGCTGTATTGTGTAGGGAGTGTCAAGAAAAGAAGTCAATACACATTCAATACACAATCAATATTCTTCCCAAATATTTCCAATCTGTGACTGATTGAAAACACACACAAATAGACACACACACACACAGAGACACAGAGAGCTGGTTTTACAGTCTAATTAAAATTGTGTAGCACAGCTATAAACGATAGATCAAAGTAAAAATCAAGGTCTTGATAATATAGCCCTGGCTAACCTGGAATTCAGTATGTAGATCAGGCTGGCCTTGAGCTTGTGATCTTCCTATGTCTCAGGGCTGGGATTACAGCATCCATCACCACACCTGGCAGAAAAATGAATTTAAAAAGCTCTGAATATGTACAAATCTAAGTGATTAGTAAAATTTAATAAATAAACATGGTAACCTTTCAAGTCAGCAGGGAACAGAAAAACGCTCCCCCAAACAGCGTTCAGACAGCTAGCCTTCTTGAAAATTGAATGTAGAATAAGAATGCAGTGGAGTGAAGGTTTAAACGAGCAAGAGAACGCTCAGTAACTGGACAACGGTGAACCCGGCGCAGCCTTTAGGCTGGGGAGGTCTGTTGATGCACATACCATTAGGCATAAGGGAATTGGGTGGTCGCGGGTTCCCCGCTGTCTTCCAGAGAGCACCGATTCCAAGACACTTTAATGAACGCTTCCTTGAAGCAGCTATAGCCGAATCAATGCTGGCAACCTCAGACAAAATCAAATTCCTCTCCAATAGATGCCTTCAGCATTTCAAAACTGCCCATGTGTCCCATGATGATCAGAGAACAGTGGAAATTCTGAAAGTGCAAAGCGTGTTTAAACCTATTTCGCCAAAAAGTTTTGGGGTTTTTTTGTTGTTGTTGGGTTTTTTTTTTTTTTTTTTTTGGTTTTTCGAGACAGGGTTTCTCTGCGTAGCTTTGCGCCTTTCCTGGAGCTCACTTGGTAGCCCAGGCTGGCCTCGAACTCACAGCGATCCGCCTGGCTCTGCCTCCCAAGTGCTGGGATTAAAGGCGTGCGCCACCACCGCCCGGCTGTTGTTTTGTTTTTTGATGGGTGGGTGGAATAGAATTTTACAGAGTCACACTCTCAGTAAAATATTCTGGGAATGCCTGGTGTTGGTGGCACACTCCTTTAATCCCAGCACTCAGAAGGCAGAGGCAAGCAGATCTCTGTGAGTTCGAGGCCAGCCTGGTCTACAGAGTGAGTTCCAGGAAAGGCACAAAGCTACACAGAGAAACCCTGTCTCGAAAAACCAAAAAAAAAAAAAAATTTCTGGGAAATACTAAACGTCATAAAAAATATTTTTTTAAGTTCAAAACTTGAAAGACAAAGGAAAGCAAGTGGTAAAAATCTACGTAAAACATTCCCGTAAAAAGGTGAGGGGCCAGTTTTGGGGGCACGCACTGGTAAGATTTGCTGAAAGTGGCTGAGGCAGGAGGATCATGGGTTAAAAAAAGAAAAAGGTGAGGGAAGGACAAACAGAAAAGACTGGGGGACGTGCAGGTCCAAAAGTAAAGAAACTGAAATTAAAGAGCGATGAACACATAGGCCGGACTGCGAACGTAAAATCAAAACTAAGCCCACACTCATGAGGGGTTTGGCAAAGTGGCATGGGCCTCAATGGAAGCGTTTCCAACGGGGAAAACCTGCCAAAACCAGGGCATGAAATTAAGTGGTATTGAGTTATAACCCAAAGAATAAAATATCTATGAATCTGCTGCTACAAATGAACGGCTTGATAAATTAATAAATAAGAGGAAGAGATAAATCTCCCATGCAAAGGAACTCGAGATATCTTACCCGGATCTACTCTCTCAGAAGACGATCTCTGAGTATCCATGCCCAAAGTGCAGCTTACACTTAGTGATGTCAATCCTATAATAGGGGTGGGGGATAGTCACTTTACAATAGACATTCAACCAGTGCCACCTCAGACAGGCAGTCACAGTCAACATCAGAAGTCCCAAGTCATGACAAAAGAACACCCCCGTGATACAATATGGTAAAGATGGTTCTTGATCTTCCCCAAGTTCAGAATCCCAGTTTAATTTCAAGAGAAACGTCAGGGAAAAAACCCTAAAAGAGGAGCACTCTACAAAGTTCTTGAACAGCGCACCTCAAAACCATCCAGGTCACCACACCCAAGGAAAAGGTGGCAAAGTGCTAAGAGGAGCCTGAGACCCAACAACTCACTGTGGTCCTGGATAGCATCTTGGACAATAAGAAAGGCATGAAGTAAAAGCTGAAGGAATCCTAATGTGCTTTAGTAACGATGAATCAATATTGGTTCATTAATTATTATCACTATTTTACACGCATTTAGTGTTTTGTTTAGACAGATTCATATAAAATATTATAACATTATTAAATATCATATTTCATTTCTGGCTGGACTTCATATGTAGCAGAGGATGACCTTGACTCCTTGATCCCCCTCCCTCCATCTCCCAATGGAATTACAGGTGGGGGTCCCCTTTTGAGTCCAGTTTGGTTCATTAGTTGTAACAGCTGTGCCTTGCTAAGGAAGAGTAAACAGTAGAAGAAACTAGCGAAAGGATATGGGAACTTTCTATACTATCTTCTCTGTTTTTCTAGAATTCTAAAATTGTTCTTTTAAAATGAAGTTTAAAGCAAAAAAACACAAAGGAAACCTATGATGATCATTTCTGTAGCTAAATCTTTTCTCATAGCCCCTGTTATTTTCTTCAGGGAAACAGTCTCACACTCACCCAAGCTAGTCTTTGGAACTCACCACATAGCCCAGTCTGACCTTGTGGCAACCTTCCTCCTACCTCAGCCTCTCAAGGGCTACGGTTACAACAGGAGCCACCATGCCCTCACAGAATTCTTAAAATAACCCCAAACTGCAATCTATAAGAATTTGGAATTGGCAGAATACATTGTGGTATGTTTGTATGATAATATATTGTAATGTTATTAAATATCATATTGTGTAAGAGTGAATGGTAAAACCAGGCATGCTGGCTTATGCCTGTAATCCCAGTACTTGAAAAGTTGAGGCAAGAGGATTGGTATGAGTTCAAGGCCAACTTGTCTATTAAAAATATCATGAGGCCGGGCGGTGGTGGCGCACGCCTTTAATCCCAGCACTTGGGAGGCAGAGGCAGGCTGATCTCTGTGAGTTCGAGGCCAGCCTGGGCTACCAAGTGAGTTCCAGGAAAGGCGCAAAGCTACACAGAGAAACCCTGTCTCCGGAAAAAAAAAAAAAAAATCATGAATGATAAGAGAAAATGTGAAATGGAGAGAGAACAGATTATTGACAGTGGATCTCACTGTCTTAGAAACAACATGATCTTAAAAGATCTTTTTGGATCTCTACACTTACCTAATATCACAACAAAATTATAAATAAATGGTGAGGAGGAGGAGGGAAGGAGAGAGGAAATGGTGAGACTCAGGTAAATCAGATAATACTTTGGAGAATACTACAAGACATGGACTGTTAACAGGCTCATCCAGGAGAATTGAAAAGTTGGAGGCCAGCCTGAGCTACATTTCAAGACCCACATCTCCCTACCCTCCACTATATAAAAACAAATAAACAAATAACAAAAAGAAAGAGAATTTGGCTGTTACCTGAAATGAAATATGCAGATATAGTAGATTTTGGAAAGTAAGTGACATGTTGACTTTCACTTGAAAATGTCCCCAGGTACTCTACAGAGATTGGACAAAAAAAAGGGCACAAATGTTCACACAAGGAGACTGTTATGAAGCCACAGCCAAAGTCAGGTGGCACACGAGGTTGGCTTAAGAGCACCAAAGGGACCAGCAAACATCAGGAGGGAGGTGGTCTCCAGGTGCCTCTCTGCTTTCTCTGAATGTTCTAGAAAGAAAATATACCCATGCGTAAAGAGAAGGCTGCTTGGAAATAGATCTGCCACATGTTTGCTATGTAATGAGCTTGGTGTCTTGAGACAGTGGTAGGTTTATGTATGAGGGCGTGCTGTGAAGGGACGCTTTTGTTCTCACAGCTTCATGGGAGCTGTTGCCTGGAACCATCTCAGTGAGTGTGTGTGTGTCTGCCCTGCCCCTTTCTAGGATAAACGGACAACTAGTAGCCCTAAAGGTCATCAGCATGAACGAGGAGGAGGGTGTCCCTTTCACAGCCATCCGGGAAGGTAAGAACAGAGACCCCAGAGATTGTTTTGATTGCTGGACACGGTAAAAACATTGCAAAGGATTCAGTCGACCCACTCACTGTGTGGTCTCTGGTATTTCTAGAAGTGATATTATAATTTCAAATTTTGATTTTGTTGCCAATTTCCCAAGATTATTTACACTATTATTTTAGCATTTGTTCTTAAAGACAAAGTTCAAAACTGCTGTCCATATTATGATCTCTATGAGTGTTTACTAAATGTTTTCTGTATGCTTGGATTCATGCTAAAACCATGTCTATACAACCCACAGAGATTCATTCAAAAGAGAAAGAGAAAGTGTAACATCATAGTAATTCTTGGTGGGGGATTCGCCTGATCATAGCATGTTTTCTTGTTTTGTTTTTGTTTTTCCTGCAGTATTTAAGGATTGAACCAAGGGTCCAACACACACACACACACACACACACACACACACACACACACACACACTTTTTTTTTTTTTTTGGAGACAGGGTCTCACTAAGTTTCCCAGGCAGGTCTTGAACTTGGGATCCTCCAGGATCGAAGGCATGTTCTTTCAGCAATCTCTCTCTCTCCCCCTGGAGCCATCTCATTTGTTTGTTTGTTTGTTTGTTTTAAATGAGACAAGGTCTCACTAATTTGCCTAAGCCAGCCTCAGACTTACCATGGAGCCACTCTGGCCTCTAACCTGCAATGCTCCTGCCTCAGCCTCCCAAGAGCTGGCATCACAGGCGTGCCTTGGCAGACCTAGCTTCCTGTGTCTTCTCTGCTCCCTCGGCAGCACAGGAAGGAGGTGAACAGGTCTGAGTTTTCGTCATCTGGCTGTAGGTCCTAATGGCATGATTCCAGGTCCACCGCTCCCCTAGACTGGGTTTACAGTCAAATTGGCTGGTAACAGGCGTGTTTCAGGGAGCTGTTACAAAGATCCAATGAGAACACATGACGCTTATCATAGTCTCTTCTCAGGTTCAATGAATACTCGCCGCTATTATTTTATTCTTGAATTTTATTTTATTTTTATTACTTTTTTTTTACTGATCAATGAGATTTAATACTAATATCACATTGTTTAATATTAATAATTTATAAACTTAAAACTAACATAATCAAATAAAATAAAAGAATACAATTTATCATAGAGTTCAGACTGGCCCCAAACTCATTGTGTAACCAAGACTGGCCTCGAACTCTTGAACCTCCTGCCCATCTCTCCCGAGGGCTACGATTACAGCTGTACCACCACACTCTGTTTTATATTTCCTGCTGGGAATCAAATCTTGGGCCTCAAGCGTGCTAGGATATTAGTTACTTTTCTGTGGTGGTGGTAAATACCTTGACCAAAGGCAACTTAAAGAAGAGTTTATCTAGCATACATTTCCAAAGAGATAAGAGTCCGTCGGCGGGGGAGGGGATGTTGGGTAAGGCAGAGCAGCAAACAGCTATGTGTTCCATGGTAGCAGGAATGGGAAGCTAAGAGATGGCTCCTCAAACGCGCGCGCACGCACACACACACACACACACACCCCAGAAAGAGCAAACCAGAAGTGGGCGATGCTGTGAGTTCTCAAACCCAAGCCTTCAGTGATGGGCTTCCTCCAGCAAAACTGCACTGTCCCTAAATGATACCACCAACTAGGAACCAAATACTCAAGCCTATGGGGTACATCTCTCATTCAAACCACTACAGTAGGCAAGCGTTCTTTTTCTTTCTTTCTTTCTTTTTTTTTTTTTTTTTTTTTTTTTTTGGTTTTTTTTTGAGACAGGGTTTCTCTGCGTAGCTTTGCGCCTTTCCTGTAACTCCCTTGGTAGTCCAGGCTGGCCCCAAACTCACAATGATCCACCTGGCTTTGCCTCCGGAGTGCTGGGATTAAAGGTGTGCACCACCACCGCCCGGCTTAGGCAAGCATCCTTATCAACTGAGCTGTATCCCCACCACAACGTGCATGGGCCATTTGAATGATGGGATCACTGTTGTTCTCCGGGGAAAAAAAACCCAGAGAAATGGCCCCTCCTCAGCCTTCCGTTCTCTCTTAGCTTTGTGTCTTCTTCCCTTCTTTACTGAGTACACTGGATGCAAAGGACAGAGCCGAGTGAGCAGCGAGCGGAGAACGGCCCACCCTTCCTTCTGTGTTTTCAGTCTTAGCAGAGCAGACAGTTCAAGTATTAAGTGTATAGCGGCTGTCGTAAGCTCTCTTACGACAAGGATGAATCAGTCTCAGTGTGGCTAATGGAGGCAGATTTTGAACTGAACTTAGAAGCATAGGTTATGCAAACAGGCATTTAAAAAAACAATTCAGAAAATGAGGGTATAACTCAATTTGATGCCATTTTCAAAAGCCTCTGCTGCCCCTGGGAAACATTTTAAACTTAAGTAGAAAGGCCAAGAGGCTATCAGTTTAAGTGGGGACTCATCTTGATAGGATCAGGTGCAATTTGGGGGAACACATGGTTTAAGTGTTTAACATAATGGACGCTGCACTGACTGGGGTACTTTTGAGTGGCCCAAAGGAGAGAACGATCCCATTTGGGGACAGCCGTGAGGATAGGTGAAAGAGTATTTCTGACATAGTGGAAACCTCCAGGCCACTGGACTGGAGGAGGCTTTCTTCATCAAGGCTCTCTTTCTCTGGACATTGCCTTTTGTGAGCTCGAGTTCACTGATCGCTCACAATAGGCTTTGTTCCTATTTCCCCCATAGCTAAGTTCCCCAAGTCCACATCTGGCAGTCACAGTGAAACCTTTTTTGCAGCAGCAGGTTCTGCTAACAGATGTTCTCAGCCTGACTCAACACCCCCCCTCTGCCCCCCCCCCCCCCCCCCCCCCCCCGTGTGTATTGTTCTGTACGCACAACCATTCCTGCATTGCAGTTGCCGCCTGCTGCCTCCCACACAGGTATTCACAATTACGGTTGGGGTTCCACTGTGGACTTCTTGGTTTGTTTTATGGGCTGCCCCTTACTGAAAGCTTTGCTTGTATGGTATGAAAAAGCACGAAAGGATTTTGACGCATCGGAGGTGGTTTGACTTCCAGTTTCCAACAATGGCTGCTTCTCTTTCCTCCGGTGTGAAAGCCTGCAGCCTGGAGAGCAGGGCCCCTCTTAAGAACTTTGACACTGACTCATTTCTCCGTGGTTAAGATCTCGATGGATGTGAGACCAGAGAGAGGAGGTTAAATGGGGAGGGCTGGGAAGCAAGCTGAGAGCCAGCTGGAGGTCATTAGCTGAAGTCCAGGGTCATTAGCTAAAAAGGCAACCAGAAGCCATGCGCAGAAAAACTCAGTCAGTCCGCCTTCTTTCTGAACACTCGAAGCAGGAATTCTCTTCCTGAGCAGTCTGCTTGCTCTGAAGGTGTCGGCAGCCTGGGATGATCGAGCAGAATTTTGCGACATGGACAGTAGTCTCTAGATAGGTAGAATGCATGTTTCTGTTCATGTGATCTTCATATACAGTATCATGAAATTAACAAAAGTCTGAAACAATACTGAGGGAAAATCTTAATAAGCTTTCATGCTTCCTTCAGTCCTCATAACACCTTCAGAGATCATATGGCCAACAGTCAATCAAATTCAGTTCAGACAAACACTCGTAACTTCATGGGTACTCATGCGACAGTACGTACTGGGTACCTGAGAAGGCCAGGCGCTCTGCTGACTACTGGATACAGAACAACACACACACACACACACACACACACACACACACACACACACACACACACAAGTCCCTACTACCCTGGTTTTTCTCTCCCTGTGGTATTGAGGGTCAAAGCCAAGGCCTCACCCATGCTTAGACAAGTGCTCCACCGCTGAGCTATTAGCCCAGCCCTCTTTTTCATTTTGAGACAGTGTCTCACTGAGTTGTAGCCCAGGCTGGCCTTGAACTTACCTTGTAGCCCAGGCTGGCCTTGATCTCCTGAGGTAGGTGGAAATCCAGTCCCATGACATACTATCTTCATCCTTTTGCTAATTAAAAGATGGAAGAGCTGGATATCTCCGCACTCGGGGCAGAGGCAGGAAGGTCACTGTAAGTTCAAGGCCAGCGTAGTCTACATAGCCAGTTCTGGGCAAACCAGGGCTACATCATGAATCCCTGTCTCAAACAAAACAAGGTGGAAGGAAAAAAGATAAAAGGTAAAAGATTGGAGGCTCTTGTAGCAAATTAGAGTTTTTTTATTATTGTCCCAGAATCACAATTCGAATGTTTACTTTTTTTTTTTTTTTTTTTTTTTTTGGTTTTTCGAGACAGGGTTTCTCTGTATAGCTTTGCGCCTTTCCTGGAACTTACTTGGTAGCCCAGGCTGGCCTTGTACTCCCAGAGATCCACCTGGCTCTGCCTCCCGAGTGCTGGGATTAAAGGCGTGCGCCGCCGCCGCCGCCGCCGCCGCCGCCGCCGCCGCCGCCGCCGCCGCCACCACCACCCGGCTCGAATGTTTACTTTTATAACTGGGAGAAAATACTTGGAGTGGGTTGGTTTTTATATGAATGTAACTTAGATTTATTGATTTCTATATCTGCACCCTAAGAATGAATCTTATTTTAAACACCTTTCTTAAAATAGCCAGCTATGGTTTGAACCTTCTGCCTGTCTACAATAGTTTTTTTTTTAATCTCTTATTAATTAAATTGTTAAAATTTATTTTCTATCCTGACAGAAATTTCCCCTCTCTACTCTCCTCCTGTTCCCTCTCCTGCCTCCCGTCTGGCCCCACCGCCATCCTCTCCTCCTCTGTTTCTCTTCAGAAAGGGACAGGCCTCCCTTGGGTGTCAACAAAGCGTGGCATATCAAGTTGAGGTAGGACTAAGCTCCTCCCCTGGTATTAAGGCTGGGCAAGGCGACCCAATATGAGGAACAGGGCCCCCAAGGCCAGCTCAAGCATTAGAGACAGCCTCTGACCCCACTGCTAGGGGTTCCACAAATAGACCAAGCTACACAACTGTCTCATATGTGCAGAGGGCCTAGATCAGTCTCAGGCAGGCTCCCTGGTTGTTGGTCTAGAGTCTGTGAGCTCCTATGAGCCCAGGTTAGTTGTTTCTGTGGGTTCCCTTGTGATGACCTTCACACACACACACACACACACACACACACACACACACACACACACACCCTGGCTAGTACAATCCTTCCTCCCTCTCCTTCGGAGCTCAGCCCTCTGCTTGGCTGTGGATCTCTGCATCTGCCTCCATCAGTGACTGGATGAATGCTCTCTGATGACAATGAGGGTAGTCACCAATCTGATTACAGTAGACGGCCAGTTCAGGCACACCTCTCCACAATTGCTAGGAGTCTTAGCTGGGGTCAGCTTTCTGGAGTGTCCCTGGCACTAGATGTCTCCTTGACCCCGAAATGCCCCTCCCCATAAAAATATGCAACGCTTCACAAATTTGCGTGTCCTCCTTGCTCAGGGGCCATGCTAATCTTCTCTGTATGATTCCAGTTTTAGTGTATGTGCTGCCCAAGCGAGCACTAGAGGGTTTTTCTTAAGGAAGAAGTCATATATACACTCTTTTCTGAGAAGCAGGAAGGTGACAGGCCTCCCTCTCCCATAGTCTCTGTCAGCCTCTTATACTAACACCCGGGAGGAAGCACAATATGGTATTTTTGTTTGTTGTTGTAGAAATGAAGGCGTCTGAGCCGCAGAGAGACTGGATAACTTGTCTGGGGTCACAGGGGTCTTCGGTATTAGAACTAATGTCTGTTACATTTAAATTCTCTCTACTACATACAACTGCAAATGCTTGCTTGATTGAAGCATCTCCCTCAGCAAGAGTGAAAGTGGACAACAGAATTCTGCTCTGTGGTGCTCTCTGGGTAAAAATCAAGGCAAACTCAGAAGTAAGACTCCAGGAAATAATCCGATAGTGTGAGGTCAGCAGTTCTCCGTTCATCCTACAGAACCTGCAACAGCAGCGTTTACATTAGAAACAGTTGCAGCTGAAAACCCTTCGAGATCATTGTAGAGTAATTACTTCTAATCTATTTGTGAGAAAATTTGCCGAAAAGAGGTTCAGGAGCCTTGCTAGGGGTCATCCGATAAGATCAGCAGAGTCTGGCCAGAATCTTGAGTCAGCTATTGCCACAGATGGATGAGGGCACGCCTGCCTGGCCGACAGGAATTCTGTCTGAGTACAACCTGATCACATCAAGGACAAAACATATTTGTTGCATAGGTACAGCCTTATGAGAAATAATCCCTGGGTAATGGCATATGAGAGGGATATTTCTAAAAATGTATGATTATTATTATTAGTGTGTGTGTGTGTGTGTGTGTGTGTGTGTGTGTTCATGCATACACACTCAAAGCTGTACCACGATGCCTATATGGAGGTCAGAAGACAACTTTGTACCATCATTTTTCTTTACACGGGTTCCAGGGATTAAACTTGGATAGCCAGGCTTTTGTGGCAAGCACCTTTATCCACTGAGCCATCTCATTGGTCTTAAAAGAGCTGTAATTAGCATGTATTAACTATACACAAGAATGGGTTGCATTGTGACGTTTTCATACATGATATATTTCAATTGTATTCATCCCATTAGTATTTCTTGCACCCTCCCACATACTCCCAGCTCCCCCATCCTCCACCCCCCCCCCACCATGCTCTCTACTTTCATTTTATTTTGTATGGCGTCAACTAATGGGTTTAATTAGGGTTACTTACAGGAATACGAGCAAATTACTAGTAGTCATACCAGGAAAGAGATACCTCTGTCCCTTAGCAACTATTAATTACCTATAGATCCTCTGGGCGGTAGGTAGGGGGACTTGTAAGCTCCTCTCCCCCATAATGGAATGTTGATAGATCCAATCTCTTGCAGGCTGTCACACAGGCCAAGAGTTCAGGGGCAATGGCCATGTCATGCCCTGAAGACAGTATTCCACAACACTCTACTGCTTCTTCTTCCAGCTTTTACAATATTTCCGTTCTCTTTTTCTTTCAGTTCTTTGAGCCTTGGAGGGGGTGATATAGATGTCTTATTTAGGGATGAGCATCCAATAGGCATTTATTCTTAGTACTTTGACCAGTTATGAGTCTCTTCAGTAACTCTTGCCCACCACACACACACACACACACACACACACACACACACACACACACACACACACAGCCTCTCTGCTCAAAGCTGACAGCATCATTAGTCTATGGATATACACAGAAACATTCAAAGGCACTATAATAGGCATGTCATGGTCACTTAGCAAAAAAAGCTTTCCCACTAGGGCCTAAGACCTGAATCCCAGACTTCTGATGGGGTTTATAGCACCAGATATGAATTCCTTTCTGTGGAGCAGGCCTCAAAAGCCAAGCATGAAGTGACTGGTTACCCCCTCAGAAAGGTATGGCACTACTGCACATGAGGACACAGTGTGTTGGGGTTCTAATTTCCAAACAAATGAGAACTGCTTATCTAACGGTCGCCTTAACGCTTACCAAACATTTCTCTAGATTATACTGCTTCTTGGGATGCAGAACTTGAGTCCTTATCTCGGTTTGTGCCAGAGAAGATGTACCATCAGGGATTGCAAATCCTTTATTGTTCAGTGTCTGTTAGAGTTGGGGTGGGCTCTGTTATTGACTTCTGCATAGACTCATTAGAAGTGGCCGAGTCTTTATTGATTCTCAAACATTTATTGAGCACCACGTGCCAGGCCCATGTTCGTGCTGGAAATGCAAAAGTCACGGTTGGGGTCAGTCTATGTCCTCAAATAGCCTATAGGGTTGAGAGAACCAGGATATACAGATATATGCTGCTGGTTTGTTTTTGGTCTTTTGGGGGCCCACCACCCAGCTCCCAAATAAATCACACTCGGAAGCTTATTCTTAATTATGAATGCCCAGTCTTAGCTTGGCTTAGTTTCTAGCCAGCTTTCCTTAAATTAACCCATCTATCTTTTGCCTCTGGGCTTTTCCTTTTCAATTCCTGTATACCGTTCTTTGTTTCTTACTCCGTGGCTTGCTGTGTAGCTGGTGGCTGGCCCCTGGAGTCCCCCTCCTTCTCTGGCTCCTAGATTTTAGCTCTCTTCTCCCAGTTTTCTCCTTCTATATATTCTCTCTGCCTGCCAGCCCTGCCTATCTTTTCTCCTGCCTCCCTATTGGACAGTTCTTTATTAGATCATCAGGTGTTTCACACAGGCACAGTAACCCAGCTTCACAGAGTTAAACAAATGCAACATAAACAAAAATAACACACCTTAAAATATTCTACTACAGACATACTCTAGGACGTTGGGAGACAGGCTTGTTCTACCTGTGACTATTATCTTTCGCATCTTTTCCTAAACTACATAGAATAATGTAGAATAATATCAAAATATCATGAACCACTGTGCTGGCAAAACATCAATTTTCCTAAAAACAAACAAGTAAAACAAACAAACAAACAAAAAAACCACTCAACTGCAGACCACAATGAAATAAAGAAAACCAATAAAGTATCTGGATGCCATTGTGAGATGGATATATTTTCCCTGAGTTAGTAAGTATCTCACATTATAGTGTATCTAAATGATTAGCTCTCTTTTATGCTGAATAAAGATCAGCATTGACCGTTTTTCTTTGCATTAGTTGTTTTGTTCATGTTTCTTATTTGATTCCCTGGTGTTTTTATAATCAAATCAAGTTACGGTCTATGAAATTCTTACAGCAATGCCTGGTATATCTTAAATAATCTAGGAGTGTTAGCTGTCATCATCACCATTACTAGTCTAGAGTTTGGATTTTATCTCTGTGTCTTTTCCTTGAAGAAAAACAGAAGTATTTGATTACATGAGACTGTTTTGTTTTGAGACAGGGTCTCATGTAGCCAAGACTGGCCTTGACCTTACTGTGTAGCTGAGGATGACTTTGAACTCCTGATCTTCCTACCTGGAACCATCTTCTAAGTGCTGGGATTACAAGCAAGAGTCACCACCTCCCTCTTACTTGAAAGCTGTGAAATTCCCAGAATCAGCATCTGGATTTCAATATCTTTCCCTCTTTCTCAGTTGACTTTTGTATGCTTAAGTCTTCAGACCAGAACCCACATCCTACTTAAGGACTACAGAGTCCTCAAAAGAGAAGAAAGAAAGGCTTTTCTCTCTAAGTTTCCTTCCCATACTTCCCTGGAGGCCAGGCATGTTTGACCCTCTGGTGCAGAGACCCAGTCACATGCCAGCAATTCCATGAGCTGAGGAATTAAACCATCTCCTGCTTTTCATGCAAATCCCCTATTAGTTACTAGTAAAATTCCACTCCCATATGGCTTTCTCAGTATCCTGGGGCATTGGAAAAACAGGAGTAAAGGGGACCAGGAGATAGAACGTTTTTTATCTAGGTGAGGAAGGTGCCTAAAAGGAGCAAGACACCGAAGCATCTTCAACAGAAACGCTGCCATCCAACTCTACACATATGAATGGTACTATGGAAGTTGTGATGACAAATTCAACAGGAAGGAGCATTTAGACATTGCTGTAATGAGCACCAAGGATTCAATAAGCAGAAAAGGCAAGAGTGGCTGATCTTCATGAAGCTTATGTTCATAAGGGGAGACTGACAAGCACGTGTGTGTGTGTGTGTGTGTGTGTGTGTGTGTGTGTGTGTGTGTATAAGTGTGTGTGTGTACATATACACACACATATATGTATCAGACATATGTATATCTAATGACAGGCAGTGGTGAGCGCTATGGAGGAGAATATAACAGGGATGAGGAACAGAGGCTCACTGGGGTGAGATGAGGTGAAAGGCTATGATCTCATCTGCAATGGACAGGGAAGCCCATACTTTATATATACTGTTGAGCGGAGTCCGAGGGAGGGAGGGAGGAAGCACGCAAAGAGGGGAGAAAAGAGAATTGTGGGTGGAGACAAGGATCGTCATAAGAGCAGGGGTGGGGTGGGCAGTGTTGGAAAATGCAAGCGTCCATCAAGAGACCATTGTGACCAGAGCCAGGGAGTGAGAGTTGTAGGAGGCAGGAGCTAATGAAGGGATGGACTGGGGGGTCGGAGGGAGGGGAGACCGGGCAGGCCATTGCAAGTCCTTTGGCTTCTGTTGAGTGAGCTGGGAGGTCACTAGAGGGGTTGAGAATCAGAAAGGATTTACTTTGATTTTTCCTGGAGAGAATCACAGTTTCAGACTGTTCCAGAAGGACCAGTCCGCAGGACAGACAGACGGGGAGGTGGTGACTCAGAGGCCTTTCAGCCAAGGTATCAGCATGGCCCAGCCCAGGAGGGCAGTCAACAATATGGAAGGAAGTGAGGGACCTGACATATTTTACAGAATTGATGGCAGATTTCAGACGGGTTGGTGCAGGGCATGAAGACACAAGTTGAGAGGAACTGATGTTTGCAAGAGTGTTAAAATTATGTGAGAGGACGGACGGATGACTTTACCTTCTGCAAAGGTATTGTGAACTGGAGATAAGGTGGATAGAACAAATGAGTCCACAGCAGAGAAATGACAGAGGGACACTTTCCCCACTCCTGAAAAACCGAGATTATTGAGAAAACGACAGAAGTAAAGCAGAAAGCCTCATCCAAGGACGTATTTTTTTGAGAGTCTTAGCAAATGATCGTTTTGAAGCCATTGTGATTAATAAACCATGCCACCATGATTTTTAAAGCCAGCCTGAGGAATTTTAGTGATATAATTATGTAAGGGCAAAATTACATCGAAAATGAAATTAAAAAATGTGTGTGTTAGCAGGTATCTGCAGTCTGAAAACTTGAGAGACTGAGGCAGGGGAATCATTACAAGTCTGAGGCCAGCCTGGCCTACACATTGAGTTCCAGGACAGGCAGGATTATGAGACCTGGTCTCAAAATAAATACATAAACAGTAACTTAATTAATTAAAATATTTTAATTTTCTTAGTAATGTGTCTATATCCTTTGGTAGAAAGAATTTAACTTTGTGTGTAGTGTTAAGGTTAGGATCCAAGGCCTTGCACATACTAGGTTTGGCTGGCACTCAGCTACACTTCCATCCCCACAAACCTAATTTTGATGTAGACAGTTTGTCCTCTACATATGTATGTGTAGAGAAACGGAATATTATAAAATTATTTATGAATAAAAATGCAAGTGTTCTCAGCAGATGGCCAGAAGTCATTGCTATGAACATGGGAGGTATTGGAAACTCTAGCAGAAAAATACCCAAAATCTGGCTTTACGACCAGGAGTGGGGTTTTAATGGGCTCAAGGTGAAAGGAAGAGGGGAAGCTGGTGTGAAGATATTGAGTGTAACTTTCATCTCTGTAACACTTGCCATTTAGCAAGGGTTCTAGGAACGGGGTCTGAGTCCATTCACAAGAGCCTTGTGAAATGAAGTCAGGAAAGATGGTGTCTCTCTCCGTAAGGTGGGAAATTCTCCACAGCTCACCGAAAGATAAAGTGACAGAGCCAGGATTCACGGGGGCTGCTCCTGCTCCACAACAGCTCTCCCTTAAGACACTCAGTGCAGATCCTTGATACATTAACTGCTTACTCTAGGCTCAGTGGCAGGCTAGCCCAAGGTGGTGTGGTGGCATCCAAAAGGCAGAGAAAGTCACTCTGTACCTGTGCAGACATCAGTCTGGGCCTAGAGAGATTAAACAGAGGCTGTGAAACTGATCCTCGCATTGACAAAATGAATTCACTGTTAAAAGTGAAATAATAAATTTAGTCCATAAGGACCCTGTGGGCGCATCGAAGGAAGACTTCCTGAGCCTGCTGGGCTGTGCCTGTCTCTGAACCAGTCATCCCAGAAACTAGGCGGGTCCCATGGCCGCTCTTGGGGAAAGGCAGGGTAGCTCAATTAGAAGGGAATGGACTGAGAGAAATGTTGGCTTTCTGAAGAAAACAACGGAGTTCCCACTAGAGGGAAAACTGACCATTAGGAGGCAAATACAGTAACAAGCACAGCAGGTCAGCTTCCTGAGGGAATAGGTGTGTTCCCAGTCGCAGAGAACACTTGAGTTTATTTGGGGAAGGGAGAGGTGTGCGTATGTGTATACACACGTGCTCGTACGTGTGCAGTTGGGTGTGTGGAGGCCGGAGACTGATGTTGGGTGTCTTCCTCAATGGCTTCTTCATCTTATTTGTTGCTGCAGGATCTTCCACTGAACCTGGAGCACACTGATTGCCAGGCTGGCCCATGAGTCCCTGAGATCCTTTGCCTCAACCCCCACCCCCCACCCCCCCCCACCCCCCCCCCACCCCCATGCTGGGGTTGCAGGCCTGCAGAGCCGCACGCTGCTTTTCCCTGGGTTCTGGGGATGCAAACCCAGGTGCTCTGAGTTTGTTCTCAGTCTTCAGAACCCTTCAGTAGTAAAGCAATGGTACAGGAGACTCGTCAGGTAGAAGTATAGGCACAAAATGGAACACTGATTTTGAGGGGTTTTTCCCCCCAAATATGCTATTTTCCTTTTTTTAAAAAGGTTTATTTGCAAAAAAAATAAAAAATAAAAAAAAAATAAAAAAAAAAGGTTTATTTGCTTATGTATTTTATGTATGAGTGCTTTGACTGCACATACACCTGCACACCAGAAGAGGGCGTTGGATCCCATCATAGGTGGTTGTGAGTCACCTTGTGGTGGCTGAGAATTGAACTCAGGACCTCTGGAAGAGGAGAGCAGCCAGTGCTCTTAACCACGGAGCCATCACCTATCCCTTCCTTCCCACCAAACAGTCCCTGTTCTGAATATACATACATATGTATGTATGTATATTTGCATGCACATGCATGTGTACGTATTGGTTCCACATGTGACCAGGAGCTGGCATGAGCTATCCTCCTCAATTACTCTCCACAGTGCTTAGGGAGGCAGGGTCTCTCACTGACCCTCTTCTTAGTGATTCAGCTAGTCTATATAGGAAGTTTGCCCCAGAGACCCCCTTTGCCCACCTCCTGGCTTTTCTGTGAGTCTAGGCATCTGAGTTTCAGTCTTCATGCTTGCGTGGCAGGAACTTTACCCACTGAGCCACCTCCCAAGCCCTCTATGTATTTAACTCTTGGCTCTGCGTGTGAGAGAAAATATGTCCTATTTTGTCTTTCTGCTCCCACACCCTTTTGCTGTCTCCCTTTCTCTCCAGAGCGTTTCTTCCCTCCTTATATTCCTGCCTCTACTTTTATGTCCTATAAACACATACATTGATATTTATGATTTGAGTTTTATGTCATTCCATTCTTTTAAGTCTTTTGTTTATTTGTTATTTGCTGGTTTGTTTGTTTGTTTGTTTGTTGTTGAGACCGGGTCTCCCTCTGTAGCCCAGGCTGCCCTTGAATTTGAAGTAATCCTCCAGCCTCATTCAACTGAATGCTGGCATTGCAGTCATGATCCATCATGCCAGGCACCACTTGTAGTCTTTTTTTTTTTTTTTTTTTTTTTTTTTTTTTTTTTTTTTTGGTTTTTCGAGACAGGGTTTCTCTGTGCAGCTTTGCGCCTCTCCTGGAACTCACTTGGTAGCCCAGGCTGGCCTCGAACTCACAGAGATCCGCCAGGCTCTGCCTCCCAAGTGCTGGGATTAAAGGCGTGCGCCACCACCGCCCGGCCTACCACTTGTAGTCTTAAGGACACCGTTTCTTCATACTTGGACTCATCATCTCTTTATGCCTGTTTTGTTCTCGTCCTTCTGAAGTCGTGGGTCTTCCATCTCTCTGGAACTCTCAAAGACAGCCTCTCCTGGCCTTTCATGGCAATCTCTCACTTTTTTTTTTTTTTTTTTTTTTTTGGCAATCTCTCACTTTTAACTGGGTGCCTTTATGGGGTAACAATGAGAGCAGGTCACTGGTAAATTGCCTGAGGCAAGACCCTGGGCTTGATCCCCAGTACCAGTTAATTAATTAATTAATTGATTGAAATAAATAATAAATAGAAATAAACAAAAAGCTGCTTTTAGAAACCTAACAGTGACCTGTCACTGAACAGGCAGGAGACGGCTGTCAGCACTCCTGTTCCCCAGCCTCCTCAAGCTCAGAGCGCTCATTCAAGGTTGCGTTTTCACAGAGGGGGTTTACAGTATTCCCCAAGAACCAGACCAAGGACTCTTTGCAATGCACACTTGCAAGTAACGATCTATGGATAAAAGGGTTTCCTGTGTGACTCACTGTGTCAACCACAGCTTCCATGATGAGATCAATTTTTCCTTTTTTTTTTTTTCTCTTAGATTTTATTTTATTGGGGCGGGGGGTTTATGAAGGCAGAGGACGGATAAGAAGGGACAGGAAATGAATGGGGTCAAGACGCATGATGTGAAAGACACAAAGAAGGAATAAAAAGAATGAAAAAGCAAACAGCCCTTCTAAGCTGTTCAGGTTACCCCTATTCTTTACCCCACACGCCCGTCCCTTCCTCCCACTACATCTGTCAGCCTCGTTGGTCCCTGGCTGGGCTTTGCCTTTTAGCGCCTGGCCACTGGTTGCAAACTCCTGCTCTAAGAGGCGGGACAGTCTGTTTCCTGCTTCTCCGATGGCCTGTGTGTCTCTGAGCCCAGGCTCCTATAGCTCCTGCATCTGGGGTGGTGAGAATCCCAGAGGAGAGCCTCACAAAGTGCTCGGAGGAGATTGATGAGACGGATGGAAGCTCCGTGTGCAACCACTGAGCCTGGCAGAGGAGGCGGTTATGGAAATGTCACGGTTCACCATTTTTAAAACCATAAAGGTCCTCTGTCATTTCAAATATTCTTCCAGAAGAGATTCATTCCCAGCAATAAAAACCCAAGTCTGCTTGATTTGAAGTGTTTAAAAAAAAAAAAAAAGTTTGCTTAATAGGTTTAAAGGGGGCACTTTCTTATCAGTGATTGATGTAACATCTTGTTTAACTCTTTCTAGCCTCTCTACTGAAGGGTTTGAAGCATGCCAATATTGTCCTTCTGCACGACATTGTTCACACCAAAGAGACTCTGACGTTCGTGTTTGAATACATGGTGAGTGCTCCAGACTTTCACAGCACAGGAGGAAAAAAGCCTGGTGCTTGTCGAATGACTCTGTTAATATTTTATGGCACAATAAAACTTTCATTATGGTGTGGAAGGTACGATGGAGCCTTGTGCTGAGCAGGGCCGTGCGGCTCTCGCTGACAATTATTCCTGCTTCTCTACCTGGATGCAGTCTGCCCCGTCCCCCTCGCCACCAGGAATACACTAGGGTTTACAATTGCCTTCTCACAAAGCTTTGCACTCTCTAAAGGCCTATTTTAATTACTAATAGGACCTGATTTTGTTTCTTTGGCTAAATGGATAGAGATAAAACACAAGATATTTAAAGGCCATATATAAGCTTACTAAGGAATAACTCAGTTTGTACTTTTGAAAGGGGAAAAAATATTCAAATGAACAGAAAGAAATCCTGAGGTAAGTGTGCTTGACCTGCCTTCAAGGACACTTAGGAAGTGAAAGTTTCCTTTACTGTATTCAGAACCAGTCACATAAATGATTGTCTCTGGGCCAAGAAACAGGCACCTTTGTACCAGCAGCCTACTAGGAAGACACACGATATCTGCCCTTAAGAATGGGGTCTCAGAAAAATCTGACTAAACTCCTTTTACACGTCGGTCTAAAGCATCCGTATTTTTGTTGTACCTCCTCAGGTCCATGGTGTGGTTTAGGATACTGAGCACTGACCTCCTCTGCCCTCTCTTTCTCTGCTGCTTTGTTTAGCACACAGACCTGGCGCAGTACATGTCTCGGCATCCTGGAGGGCTTCATCCACACAACGTCAGGGTGAGTACTGTAAGAGTCAGGCTCTCCTCTGGCCAGAGCAGAAGCGTCTGGAAAGACAACCACCACAGAGCGAAGTCTGTGATGCAATAAAAGACGGGATACGGTGGTTTATTCCCAGTGCTCTGGAGACTGAGGCAAAAGGATTATGGTGAGTTCAAGGCCAGCATGGTCTACCTAGTGAGTTCTAGGTTGCCTAGTCTACAGCGTGAGACCCTGTCTCACAACGGCTAAGCAAACCAAAAGAAGATGGGCATCATGAATACTCTAGGAAAAATAGTTTTCCTCAAGATATGAAGATGTGGAGCTGGACAGCCTAACCCAACAGTGTGTCTTTCCTTGTATTGATCAATTAAATATAAGTATATTGAAGAGAGAGAAGTGAGGTGAGGCCAGCATAAAATAGACCTTTTCCATGGCAGGCTGCGTCGGCCTGTGATGAAGTGTGCAATGCCTGTCCTGGCAAATCCTACAGAATTCACGAGACTAAATGCCATTTGCTTGTGCGTCCGAGTAGAAATCACAAGCCCTTAGCTAGCTGCAACTCTACAGGCGATGTATTTTAGAAACCATTTCTGTTTCAGACTTCTCATTCCTCAGGGTTTTATTGGCATCAATGAAATGATCCACTCTTAAAAATAACTCTGTGAAAGTTGCATTTGATGTGGCTATTCATTATAACTAGTATTTATTTGTGTGTTCATTTATCAAAGAAATATATATTGAGTCCTCAGTGCTGCACTGAGTTCTGGTGAGTCTGTAACGAGGACTTTGTGTTTCTTATTTTGAACCATCTTAAAGTGCACTATGGACTTTACAGGAAGTTAGAAGCATGGTGTTTGGTGCCTGGCTATGCGCACAAGGAATTCTGGGAGATCCTTAGTAAGCAGAGAGAGCCTGATGGTGGAAGCAAACTTTTAAGAAGAAGGCTTTAGGACAAGGAGTGCTGGGGAGTAATAAAAATTAAATAGTGGTGTGGGGACAGGCTGGAGAGCTAGACAGAGAGGAGCTGTGCGCCATTGTGCGCCTACAGTCCCAGCATTTGTGACGTGGAAGACGGAGGAGCTTGAGTTCGAGGCCAACCTGGGGTATAGAGTGAGACCCAGAGACCTACACCACCACAAAATAAATAAATAAATAAATAAACAAACAAATAAATTTTAAAAATTGAGGGTTGGGGAGATCAGGGAAACAAGGAAAAAAAACATGGAATGTATAGTACTGTCAAGGACCCTCATGAGGACAAACCATATTAAATTGCATGACTGTGTTTTGTGGGGTGTTTATTATTGTTGTTCTAAAATATTTACTATTTTTTAAATTGTGTTATGCGCATACATGAGTACCATCGCCTACAGAAGCCAAAAAAGGGAATCGGATGCCCTGGTCTTGGAATTCCAGATGTTGTGAGCTGCTTGCTGTTCAGTAACTGGGTGCCCAACTCCTGTCCTCTGCAAGAGCAGCCCGTGCTCATAGGCTCTGAGCCACCTCTGGGCAACACCACCTCTCCTTCCTAAAACTGGTGGTTCTTAACAGTTCCAGGAAAGAGTGGGAAAGGCGGACATTCTGAGTGATGCAGATGTGGAGCTCTACCAGACATGTCCAAAGAAGAGACAGTGGACCAGGGTGTGGAGGAAACTGACAGGAGAAGTTAGAGACGACATTGGCTTCTAGACTGGTCTAGCCTCAGGTCACGGTGTAGCGGTCAGCAGGATGCTAAGGGGACTCAGAGAGGTTGATTAAATGGAATGCTTGGAGGCAAACAGACCTTGAGGCTCAAGGAACACACATACCAGACACCAAAATGCTGGGAAGGATAAAGACATGGAAGACACAATTCCTGCCCTCAGACTCTATTACTTTTTTTTTTTTTAAATGTGCAGTAAGGGACTGGAGGCATGACTCAGTGGTTAAGATCAGTTACTGCTCTTGCAGAGGACCTGGGTTCAGTTCCCAGCACCCACATGGCAGCTCATAACCATTTGTAACTCCAGTTCTACAGTGTCTGGCACCCTCTCTGGTCTCTGTGGGTACTGCATGCAAGTGGTACACAGACATGCGTGAAGGCAAAACCTTCATACACATAAAATAAAAAATTTAAATTTCTAGTAAAAAGTAAGACCTGGTCCTGTAGTTATGCAAAGAAGTGAGTGTAACTATTTTCTATTACATTCTGTTTATTAATTTTTGTGTGTGGTTGTGGGTCAGAGGACAGCTTCTGGGAGTCAGTTCTCTCCTTCCACCATATGGGTCACGGGACTCGAACTCAGGTCTCCAGACTTGGCTGCAAGCTTCTAACCGTGGGGTGGAGTTGAAGGAGGGGAAGTTTAATAAGATCAAAATATAATGTGTAGAAAAAAATTTAGAAGGAGGCAGGGGCTGGAGTCAGGAGTCCCAGTTGGAAACTTCTGGCGTGCGCTAGTCCAGCGCATGTCAAACCCAGGGATCTGGTTCATCCTGGGGGAAAGTCTGGGTGGATTTCTGGAATGCTCCATAGTGGTGCAGAGGCACTGGGGAGAACCAGAGTGGCAGGGATCCAGATAAGAACCGCCAAAGCCTTAACGTGTGGATGGTGATGGCGGGAGTGAGGAGGGCTGTGGAACCCAGGAAGGAGAGCTCAGGGAGGGTTTGGTGACCAGCTGGGCATGAAGAGGAATGGAGAAGGGGGAGGGGCGGGGCGGGTGGGAAGGCAAGCGCATTGATTTTGAGCTCTATTGACCAGCAGAATTATAGCTGAACTGACCAGAATGGGAGGGGTTGGCCTGGAGAGGAAGGGGAGGGGAGGGGGAGGACTATGGCAACTCCCTGGGGCTGGCTGCCTACAGGGAAGCGAGCAGTGGGCAGGTGAGGAGTTGGTGAGTGAGGAGACTGAGGAGGGAGACCGGGGAGCTGGAAGGACGGGTCTTAGGGCTGCTGGCACCTGGGGTGTGGAGTAAAAAGTTGAGAGCAGATGATCGATGAGCACGAAGAGAGGAGGACTCACGGTAGGAATTTTGTGCTTAGGGCTAAGAGAAGGATTGGGTGACGATGTCAAGAAGGACATGGCCAAGAGCATCACAGCTGCCAGAAGTGGTTCAGCAGGAGACACATCAGCACAGTTAGTTCCCGTATTTTAGGGTTTGCCTCTCCAGTGATGCCAGGTCCTTGTCCTTGCCACAGAAAAAGGATTCAGGTTGAGCCAGCATGAGGCAGTGTTGGAGTTTATTGAAAGATATGAGTCTGAGTGTGGGTGTGGGTGTGTTTGAGACAGGGTTTCTCTTTGAGTAGTGTGTAACTCTGGCTGTCCTGGAACTCACTCTGTAGACCAGGCTGGCCTCAGACTCAGAGATCTGCCTGCCTCTGCCTCCCAAGTGCTGGGATTAAAGGCGTGTGCCACCACTGCCCACCTATATTGGATTTTAAAAGCTCTATCTCCATTTCCTCTTATGATAATTGAGATTATAAAGTGGATTTATAGGTATCTTGAATAGCATTATAATTTGATGAGCTAAAACCAGGGGCCACTAAGGTTTTCAGCATGGTTGGGGTCTATCATTTTCCTGTAAGTGAACTTTCTGGTGATGTTTCTAGAGAATTTCAGATATACAACTGGACAAGGAAAAAGACCACAAGCAAATCTTAATTGTGCTGTGTTGTAGAGTATTATTTTAAGGTGTATTACTTTTGTTTATGTTGCATTTGTTTAACTCTGTGAAGCTGTGTTACTGTGCCTGTCTAAAACACCTGATGGTCTAATAAAGAAATGGCTAATGGCAAGGCAGGAGAAAGGATAGGCGGGGCTGGCAGGCAGAGAGGATATATAGAAAGAGAAAACTGGGAGAAAAAAGAAGTAGTGAGAGAAGGAGGGGGACTCCAGGGCCAGCCACCCAGCTACACAGCAAGGCACGGACTAAGAGTATGATTTACAGAAGTAAGAGAAAGGGAAACACCCGAAGGCAAAAGGTAAACAGGATAATTTAAAGTTGAGGAAAGCTGTCAAGAAACAAGCCAAGCTAAAGCCGGGCATTTGTAAGGAAGAAAAAGCCTCCGTGTGTGATTTATTTGGGAGCTGGATGGCAGCTCCCCCCAAAAGAGCATAAATAAATAACAACAGTGCAGGAATTCATGACGTACAGCCAGCAAGAGGTTTCACTCAAACTCTAGATTGAGGGTTCTCATCTCTCTTCTCATATCTCCATAACTGTCCCTGTCTTTGTATCCTACCTCAACAAATACCATTAAAAAGTATATTCTTGACTGTAAAGACTTTGCGAACTTGTTAACAGTACATTAATAAGTAGGATAATTTATTGGTGGGGGGTTGTTTCCTGTGGAGGCAAAGTGTCGTCCAGTCTAAGGCAGGAGCAGGAATGGACTCCCCAGCTGGAGGCAGCCATGAGAGAGCATCAGGATGCTGGGAAAGGTACCCCTAAATTGAAGCTAATCAGTAAATTCTGAGTTTTTAATTCATGGAATTTGGAGCAGTTAAAGATGAGACTCCAGTAATCATGAAAGTTCTTTTGTGCCATCCTACTCCACATAGGACTCAACACAAGATTTTATTTGTTTATTTTTTTTGTTAGGATACAAAATTAAGGACTCCATTGTGACATCTTCATACGTATATTGGTGTCATCCAATGGCATTAGGCAAGGAGGGAACAACTCAATTTTTTTTTTCTGTGTAGTTCACTCTAATGACTGTATGGGAAATGGATCAGAAGAGGGAAATTTCTCGTGTGTGTGTGTGTGTGTGTGTGTGTGTGTGTGTGTGTGTGTGTGTGTGATATTCCCTTGACTTGAAATTCACCTTTTCTGTTGCCTCCAACAGACACACTGAAAATTCTCTTCCTCTGCTGATTCTTAAATGCTGGGTTACAGCCTGGACAGAGAGACTGGTTAGGACAGCAGTGTCCAGATGTGAGATGATGCTGGGAAAGTGCCTGGGTCTGTGATCAATTAGCCCAAATTGATGGGCGAAGGAAGAGTCAGCAAGAATATTTCTGGCTTTGAGTAACAAGATGGATGGTGGCGGATTCAGTGAGGGAGGAGCAGGAAGAAAATGGATTTTGGAGGGATATAGTGAATTATAAATATTAGCCTGCTGAGTGAGGGCATTATGGGATGTTAAAGTGAACTTCAGACTATGTGAGTCTAAAAGTCGAAAAGGAGAGTTGGTGGCTGGCGAGATGATTTACTAGGTAAGGTGCTTGCTGAAGGAGCATGACGCTCCCAGTGCAGAATCCCAGCAGCCTTTTAAAAGCCAGGCACGGTGGCGTGCATCTGTAAACTCAGTGCTGGGGAACTGAAGACAAGGGAATCCCTGAGGCCTGCTGGCTGGTCAGTCTAGCCAAAACAATGGGGTTGGGGTTCAGTAAGAGACTTCGTCTCCAAAAATAAAGTGGAGGGGCTGGTGGGATGGCCCAGTGGGTTGAAACACTTGCCGTACAAGCTGAGGACCTGAGTTTGATCCTGGAACCCACTGTGGAGGAGAGAACAGATTCCTGAGGGTTTGAATTCTAACAGACACAGGTGCACAATGACACACCTGCGTGCGCGCGCGCGCGCACACACACACACACATACACACACACACACACCATACAGAATCATAATAAAGAAAACCAAAATAATAAACTAGAGAGAAAGACACCTGATATCAATATCAACCTCGGGCCTCCGTGTGCACATTCACACACAGGTGAGCACACGCAAATACACACATGCATTACACACACACACACACACACACACACACCATACAGAATCATAATAAAGAAAACCAAAATAATAAACTAGAGAGAAAGACACCTGATATCAATATCAACCTCGGGCCTCCGTGTGCACATTCACACACAGGTGAGCACACGCAAACACACACATGCATTACACACACACACACACACACACACACACACACACACACACACACCATACAGAATCATAATAAAGAAAACCAAAATAATAAACTAGAGAGAAAGACACCTGATATCAATATCAACCTCGGGCCTCCGTGTGCACATTCACACACAGGTGAGCACACGCAAATACACACATGCATTACACACACACACACACACACACACTGACATTTGTAAAGAGAGAAATTTGATTTGGAGGTAAGGATTTTGTGGGTTTTTTTTTTTTTGGGGGGGGGTTTCTGGAGCTGAGGACCGAACCCAGGGCCTTGCGCTTGCTAGGCAAGCGCTCTACCACTGAGCTAACTCCCCAACCCAAGGAGGTAAGGATTTTGAAACAATCTGAACACAGTAGCTGACTGAGGCCATATTAAATGAGAAGTGGCCAAGGGAGAGTAGCGATAGGAATGCTGAGAGAGAGCACGCCTTTAATCCCAGCACTCGGGAGGCAGAGCCAGGCGGATCTCTGTGAGTTCAAGGCCAGCCTGGGCTACCAACTGAGTTCCAGGAAAGGCGCAAAGCTACACAGAGAAACCCTGTCTCGAAAAACCAAAAAAATAAAAAATAAAATAAAAATAAACTATGAAGACAATGATGCCTTTATTTTTCTCCAACTTTAAAAAGTAAACATCATTTGTGTGTGTGTGTGTGTGTGTGTGTGTACACAGACAGGGCAACTTTGTGGAGTCAATTCTCTCCTCCCACCTTTATGTGGGTTCTGGGTATTGAACATAGGATTCTAGGCTTACACAGAGAGTACCTCTACCCACTGGGCCATCCTACCCCCCCCCCCCCCTTTATTTCTTAATACCATCTAAAATATATTTCCCAGTTAGGTCTCCTGGTATTGGAGCCTGGAAAAAGACAGCGATTGTAAACACTAAACTATCACTTCCAGGTCAACTTTGACCTGACATGCCAGCCAAGGTTATCTGTGGGAAAAAATCATATCTTTCACATCTAAACCAAATGCTCCTACAGAGACCTCAAGATTTCACTTGAGATTTTTAAGGAAGGGCAATTCCTTCAGTGTGAAAGGAACAAGATGCCAGGCCTGGCCAGAATCCCTTTGTTTGGGATGTAGTTAACTTGATTCCCTTGACCTTTTCCCCTCTTTCTGAACGAGTCTAAAAATCTCTCTCTCTCTCTCTTTCATCTCTCAAGAGACACTTTCACTATATTCTTTTAGAGGAATGGTTTTGATTTGGAGACGAAATCAACACACAGTGGTTCAAGTGTCCTTAGGTATGGTGTTCATTTCTTCCAGCTTTTCATGTTTCAACTTCTGCGGGGCCTGGCGTACATCCACCACCAGCATGTTCTTCACAGGGACCTGAAACCTCAGAACTTGCTCATCAGTCACCTGGGAGAGCTCAAATTGGCTGATTTTGGTGAGTCGCCCCTCAGGTCTCCTTCTGGCCTAGGAACAATGAGTCTTTTGTATGAATTTGTTTGAAGCATTGACTAGGGTTGGCCTTTGAAAACTAGAGCCCAAGAACATGATGCTGTGTGTGGATGTTAAACTGACATACAGGAAATGTGAGGCAGGAGAGAGGGAGAGCGTGGAAGTTTCTTAGAATTCCATCCAAACGTCTAGCCAGAAGCCTAGAATAGGTCCTCAGATGATCCCGCTGCCACCTTTGAGATAGTGACGTCTGTGGAGTAGACTGTACTTAGGTGCTGTCCCTATATCTAAGTGGATAATGACAGCTGTGTCAGAATAGATCAAGGCTATCCCAGGACAGCGGAACAGAGAAGCTGACCCTAGAATGTAGTGTGGACTCCTGCATAAGTGGAAATGATACTTGGTTCTGCACCCTTAAATGTCAACATCACCTTGACTATATTCCTAGCAAAGGATGCAGACTTCCCCTACAACAGTGTCTTTCCATTTTAGCATGTATCATAGTTTATATTTCTATTCACAGATATGTAATACAGAAATGCACAAGCATATACATACATATACTTATATGTGGTTTTAGATTTTATTCTCCTTTACTAGAGAGTAGTTGAGAGTCTGTTTTTGCTTATCATTATATTCCTAGTATGGTACTAAATGCTCAGCAAATTGATTCAGGGTCTCCCCATGTAGCCCTGGTTGACCTAGAACCTAATTTGTAGACCAGGCTGGCTTTGAACTGGCAGCAATCCTCCTGGCTCTGTCTCCCAAGTGCAGAAACTAAAGGTATGCATCACCACACGGGGCTGACACATTGGTTCTAGTATTTTATTGTTGTTTGGTTTGGTCTTTTTATTCCTTGTTTGTTTGTTTTGGATAGTGGGGATTGAACCTAGGGCCTTAGGCATGCTGGGAAATTGCTCTACCACTAGGCTTCCTCCCCAGCTCTGACACTCTGGTTCTTGTGAGACAAGAAACCGATCTTTGTTGGAGGATGTCACACGGCATCCGGAGGACTTCGCATGTCACATGGTATCTGGAGGACTTCGCTTTGTAGCAATGGCTCTCATCCCAATATCTGTGCATTTAGCAGATAGCCATTCACCAACTCTCCACAGTAGAGACCCACAGTACAGTGGAGTAATGTTCTAGAAACAAGCTCCACTCAGGGCGGTTGGAGTTGTCTTCATCCGGTCTTCACCCGTCACGTGGCTCCACCATCCTTTAGACATTGCCCAATGGCATACTCCTGTGTAGTTCTTGGCCCCAGCTCATCATGGCTCAGAGGGAAGAGAAGGGGGAAGCAGAAGCAGGACCCACCCACTAAGGGCATGACCTGGAAGTTCCACATCCCCTCTGTTCATACCAAGTAAGCAAGAGTTGAGTCTCCTGACCACACTTGGCTGCCTCATCTAGTTACAGTGCAGGTCAAAATTAAGAACTCTTCTTGATGCAATATACACACACCCCAGGAGAGCCGGGTGCTTCTGGTGGCACACCCCCAGGGGCATGTTGTCCTTCATGTTGTCTGCTCTGCCGTTTGCTCTCCCCCATACAGTGTGTCACCATGCCTCCCCAAAAGACCCAGGATAATGAGTGCTGTCTCTGTCCTCTTTGGACAGGTCTTGCTCGAGCCAAGTCCATTCCCAGCCAGACCTACTCTTCCGAAGTGGTGACACTCTGGTACCGGCCACCTGACGCTTTGCTGGGAGCCACTGAGTACTCCTCTGAGCTAGACATATGGTAAGAGCTAGTGCCAAAAAAAAAAAAAAAGATACCCACGATGGCTGCCTTGCCATCTGTGTTCCGTTTTAACAGGATAACCATTATGTGTGCGTTGAAGCATGAGGTGCTCTGTAATACATTCCTCACTTGATTTTTGCATTCTACGGATTTTTATGGTTAAAGAAATGATGGTCCCAAGAAGCTTGCCCAAGGCATCTTCTGTGCCCAGCGCTCTTGGCATCAGACCCTCCTCCCAGCTTTCTCCTGGAGTCCTTTGCCTTTCCCCTCCTTGATCACGTGTCACCACAGACAAACATACACCCTCAAACTAGAGACAGGCAGACAGGTAGGCAGGCAGGCAAGCAAGCAGATAGACAGACAGACCGACACACACACACATAATAAAATTAATATTAAAATAAGGATGATACGCTCTCCCCATCACAGGCTGAAGGGGACCGTGTTCTGAGCCTGAGAGCTGGAGGCTTGAGGATCACTAGGTACAGTAGTGAGTGGGAACTCCTAGACACTTTTTATCCTAGAGCAGGAACACCACACTATGGGGGTCTTACATTTCACTTACTATGTATTGGGGGTTGGTGTAATAGAGGTCAGAGGGCAACGCTGTCAGCTCTCTGCTTTCACTATGTGGGTTCTGGGGAATCAAACTCAAAAGCCAGGCTTAGCAACAGGCTCCTTGACCCATCCAGCCATCTGTGCCCACCCCCATCCCCCACCGTTCGCTCTTCCTTCCAGAGATAACCCAGTCGTGTGGGGATCACAGTAAGGTGTATAGTGACTTCACAGGTCCAGTCAACTTCTCAAAGGTAATAGAATATATAATATATGGACCTTTTCTAGGGTCTTACAAAATAGGCTTTATATAAACATGGACTCCATTTTTTTAAAATCAATAATAGTGTTTTGTAGCACGAATATTACAGGGTCTTATTAATAAAAAAAACCTCAAAGCCAGGTGTTGGGGGGAATGCTGGAAGATCAGAGAAGCAGAACAAGCCACAGCCACGTCATCTTGCCAATTCCTCAGCTGATCCTGTTTCCTCAGACTGGATGCCTCTCAGCTGAACTCAAAAGCCTAAAAGCTTAACCATGCCAAAAGCTTCTAGTTTCTGGTCCTCATGCCTTATATACCTTACTGCTTCCTGCCATCACTTCCTGGGATTAAAGGCATGTGTCACCATGCCTGGCTGTTTCCAGTGTGGCCTTGAACTCACAGAGATCCAGATGGATCTCTGCCTCCCAAGTAATAGGATTAAAGGCGTGTGTGCCACCATTTTCTGGCCTGTATATCTATCTAGTGGTTGTTCTGTTCTCTGACCCCAGATAAATTTATTAAGATGCACAATATTTTGGGGAACACAATATCACCACAGTGTTTTTTCTTCAAAATGTTATTTTTAAAGTCCAGCTGTTATTTGATTTGACCATGATGAGATAGCATTTTTCTTTTTATTTGCTAACAGAAGGTTTTTTAAAATTAATTAAGTATGGTTACTTCATTTCTCCTTCCCTTTTCTCATTCCAACCTCTTTCATGTCTCTTTCCTCTCTCCTCACTTCCTCACAAATTCATGGTCTCTCTTTCCTTAATATATTTAAGAACATGCAGATAGATAGATAGATGATAGACAGATAAATAGATAGATATAGACAGACAGACAGAGACAGATAGATAGTAGATAGATAGAATAGATAGATGAATAGATAGATATAGATAGATGATAAATAGATAGATAGATAGATAGATAGATAGATAGATAGATAGATAGATAGATAGATGATAGATAGATAGACAGACAGACAGACAGACAGACAGACAGACAGATAGATAGATAGATAGATAGATAGATAGATAGATAGATAGATAGATTCTAAATATATAAATACTACCTGCTGAGTCCATTTAGTGTTGCTTGTATGTATATGATTTCAGGGCTGACCACCTGGTATTGGATAACCAATCAGGGAGCTCATCCCAGAGAAGGCTAATTTCCCAGCTCTCAGAATACCTTAGCTGCCTGTAGTTCCTGGTCTAGGGGCAGGGCCCTGTGAGATTTGACCCTTCCATGTTAGCGTTCTGTTGCCGTTAGCCTTGGTCAGGTCTTGTCTGGCAGCCATATTACTGAAACGTTATGGGGTATAGCTTCCCGGTCACTTCTAGGAGACAGTCTCACAGCAGAATTCCTGGTCCTCTGGCTCTTAGAGTCTTTCTGCTCCCTCTTCTCTGTGCATCCTGAGCTTTAGGTATAGTGTATCCACTGGGGAAAGGGCCCCTGACCAGCTGTTCTCTGCATGTCTACAGTTGTGGTTTTCTGTAATGGTCTGTCTTTTGAGAAGGAGAAGCTTCTTTGATGAGGAGTGAGAGATGCGGTTATTTGTGAACATAAGGATAAGTATTTAGAATGCAGTTAAGAATTATGCTGCCTTAATAAAATAAGCAGAGTGGGCTCTCCTCTAAGACCCGTGGCCTCACCAGCCTTGGTAGTTGCCTAGGTTTCCAGTGCCAGGCATGATTTCCCTCAGTTAAGCCGGCCTGGAGTCCAATTAGAAAGCTGTTGGTTACTGCCAAGAAATGCGCGCCTATTGCACCCTTAGGGATAGCTTGTCTTGCTGGTCATTGTTCTGGCTCACAGGCATCACAGCTGGGAAGGACGACTGACTGCTTCCTTCCCTTGGAAGCTCATACAGCACCTTCTGGAACTAGGAAAGCTACTCCTCAGGAGAGGAGGCTTTCAGCTCAGATCCAGCTCAGATCCTCTCGGTTCTGTATCTGAAGCACATGCCAATAATAGATTTTTTTTTTTAATGAAGCAGGTAATTTCTAAGCAGGGCTAAACTTTTAGACGTCTTGAAGAATTAAAAAATAAAGACACCCCCCCCCCCCGCCCCCCAGTGTAACCAGCTGTGGGCCTCTGAGACTGGGAGCCATTTCGAGATCTGTCACCTGCTCCTCAACTGCTCTGGGTCTGTCAGCCTACACTGCGCAACTTCAAAGGCCTTCAGCAGGCTCAGGCACGCCCTGCTCGTCATGATGCCTTCCTGCTCGGGTTTTACAGGCAGAGTGGAGCTTCTACCCGTCAATTTTAAACTTTGTTTTATTATAGACTATTTAAAGCAATTATATATATATATACATATATACATATACATATGTATATATATATATATATATATGTAACATATATAGGTAGATCAGTGATTCTCAATTGGGGCGATTTTACCCCCAGGGGACATCTGGTAATGTCTGGAGATCTTTGTTGTCGTAGCTGGTGGAAGGCATGGGCAGGGATGGTGCTTAACATCCTGTATTGTAAGAAAGACAGCTCCCATGGAAAACATGTATGCAGTGACATCACACCTAGAACACCCGGGCAGCTTAAGAAAAGTGACACACAACCCCAACACCCCGTGCGAGGGCTACAACACAGTCAACGCTGTCCCACGGTGGTGTGCCTCCCCTGCCAGCCTGCCCCCCACCGAAGGGGCTTCCTCCTGAGCTTCATTAGTCTGCAGCCCTGCCCCTCCCCCCTTTAGAAACAACAGTTTCCCATCTTGTTTATATTCTTAAAAATCCTTTTAACTATTTTTGCCTGCTTTTGATCTTCTAGAAATAACTGGTTCAATTACATTTATGTATTTACTGGGGGTAGGAGATGAGTCCAGCAGCTCAAATATGAGGTCAGAGGACAGCTTGCAGGACTTGGTTCTCTCCTTCTGCTGTCTGGGTCCTCCAGGTCATCAGGCGCCATCTTGCCAGACTTACCTGTGAGCTTTGTAAAAATAGTCTTGTATTGGATTCAGTCTTCGGTGGCTTGTTTCCCACCCCACCCCCCCAATGTAATGAGTTCTAAGACTCATTCATTTCCTATTAATCACCATCTCAGATGTTAATGTTGGTTTTCGGTTTTGTGTCTGCTCTGTTTTTGTGTTGTTGTTGTTGTTGTTTTTATTGTGGTGATGAGCCGTAACCCAGCTCTGAGGTTCATGTGTTCAGTTCCAGTTTCTTATGCTATCTGCCATGTCAAATTTCTTTCTTTTTTAAAATATGATATTTGATTAATTCTTTGAGAATTTCCTATGTGCATGCAGTATATTTTAATCATTTTCACACACACACACACACACACACACACACACACACACACACACACCGGCTCTCCACTTACTCAGATCCACTCCCCCAACTCCCCTCCTTACATCATTTCTTCTGTTTTTTAAGAACTCACCACATTCTGTTTATGCTGTCCATATACTCCTGGGTATGGCACCATCCACTGGAGTGTGGTCAATGCCAGGACCACACCCTTCAAACTGCATCCCCAGCATCCATCAGCTGTCACTAGGTCCTCAGCTAGGGCTGGAGGCTTATGAGCCCTGCCATCTCCATACCAGCAAGTCACTGGCTTGACCTTGAACAAGTCCTGGGGACGTGTCAAATCTCTTCCTTATCAAGTGTCTATAAATACCTGGTCTGTTTCTGAGTTCTCTATTCTGTCTCACTGAGATCAGTTCATCCATTCCTCTGCCAACATATTCATTTCCATAGCTTTATAACAATAATTGATAGTTCATAGGACGAGTCTCACCCTTCGAGAATCTTCTAAGAGGCCAGGGAGATGGCTTAGGGGATAAAGTCATCTTTCTACACCAACATGAGAATGTGACTTTAGCTCCCCAGAACCCATGTAAAAACAAAACAAAAAGCCAGGCATGATAGCATGTGTCTATAATCTCTGTGCTGGGGAGGCTAAGACAGGTGGGGTGGCCTGCCCCCACCTTTTTCTCCAGGATACTTTTGAGGAGAGAGAGATAAGAGATTTAGATAGAAATATAGAAGAGAAAGAGACAGCTAAAAACACAGGACAGCGTCGGGAGGGCCTGGGTCAATATCTACTGGCCCCTTTGGTCTCTCCTAAAGGGCTTTTTATAATAATGCCATGGGGTGGAGCAAAAGACCTCCCCCAGCACAGCCAAGTGCAGACCTTCCAAATACCTGGTAACCACGCACATGGTCAAGCCATCTCCTTATGCAGCCCTGCTGGGTGAAGCAAGCTTGGATCTCACTAGGAAACCTCTGTAGGCTCCCACAACAGGAGGGTCCCTGGGATTTGCTGGTCAGCTAGGCTGGCTGAATCAGAGAACTTCAGGTTCTGTGAGGCCCTGTCTTAAAGAATAAGTTGGTGAACAGTCCAGGAAGACAGTAGATACTGACTTCTGGACTCTATGTGTATCCCTACTCTACCATCCCCTGGCAACACACACACCTTACACATACGCGTGAACACCACACACATGAATGTCTTGACTCATTCCTTTCTGTGTATATATATAATTTTAGACTCAGTGTTTCCAGTTACATAAAAATTCCTAATGGGGTTTTCATTAGAATTGCACACAATGTATAGAATATTCTGAAAATAATCGGGCTCTTCATTTTATAGATATGTATAACATATATGTATTTGTATATATAAATGGAGAGAAAGTAAGAGAGACAGAGACAGAGAGAGTGTCTCATGTATTCATGTAGGCCAGGCTGGTCTCAGACTCTGTGTAGCTGAGGATAGCCCAGAACTCGTCCGAATCTTCCCGCTTCTACCTCCTTGTAAGTGTGCACCGTGGTGCTTGACTTCCACGTTTTGAGCACGACCATCTTCCCATTGGCTTAAATCTTCAAGGACTGTGCTAAGGTTTTATAGCTTTCTGTTTAAGGCCTTACAAAGCTAAAGCAAAAGCCCTTGTAAATCTCCTTTATCGTCGGTTGCTTCTCTTGGCCCTTGCACCTACTACTTCACCCAACACATTCAGAGACATCATGTCTGGTTCCTGGTGCACCACCGGCAATGGAACTGAACGAAAGCGTTTTCACCATCCCTGCCTCAAAGGAGCCACACACGCTGGATTCTTCTGGAATGCAACCTGGAAATGTTTTCCTTTAAGACGTTCGTTAAGAGTAGGAGATGCAGCAGCTCAGCTGGTAGAGAACTCGCACAGACAAAACCCACCTTCAGTCCCCAGCGTCGGGTGTGGTGGTGTGTCCCCATAAGCCCAGCTCTGGGGCGCGGGTAAAGATGTGAGGATACAGAGTTCAAGGTCATCTCCAGCTGCTCAGCGAGTTTGAGGCTGCCTGGGTGCTAGAAAACAAACCTAAGTCCTCTGCAAGAGCATCTTTCCAGCTCCTCCCCAAAACAATTTTTCAAACTTTGGCACCCTGTTTTGTTTGTTTGTTTGTTTGTTTGTTTACTTATTTATTGTGGCATGTAAATGTCTCATTTCTTCGTGAACATTCCCCTTTTAGTCAAGCACCAGTATCTTACCTGAGTGTTGGTCTACCATCTAGATCTTGAATTCTTGATATCACTCTCTACTAAAAAGAACTAAGTCTCTTGGGAGGAATTATCTGATTTTAGGGGAGTGTAAAAGGGACTTGGAACATCTTGTTGGGCCAAAATGTTTTCTTAGAAAAATGACACACAGTAAATGGAGACATGTCGAAAGGACATGGGAAGCAGTCTGAAGACGCTTCCTCTGGTCAAATCTGGGACACTTTTAACATCAAAGTGAATTATGAGAGGAATTAATTACAGCCTGGTGAGTAAAGAGCCCATACTGGAGACAGCTGGCTTGGTAGCCAGAGGGCTAAGAAGTCCCACCCCACCCCACCCCCATTGTAGAATGCCAACTAATGACAGAAGGAGAAACAGACAAACAAAAATCCCCGATACAGTTGACAAATTGCTATTTCGCAACCCATACAAGTAGCACTTCATTGGAACGAGACTCACTGGCCCTTGACTAAAAGGGGAATGTCCGCTGAGGCATGAGACATTTCCATGCCACCAAGCAGGGCTTCACAGGTTGCACATCAATTACACAGAGAAAACAGGAACTTCAGGGCAGAGAAACTTGGCAGACCACACCTTAACAGCAGCAGTGAAAGTGAATAGGAGTAATAGCAAGATGGCATGCGCTTCCTACTAAGATGGACTGAGAACCCGATGGCATTCATGTGGTGCTCCAGGAGAAGCAAAGTCTACCCACCTCAGACCAAGAGAAAGTAACAGATAAGCCAACCTAAAGAATAGTCTACTAAAACAAGGGGCCTGTGATCTTCGGAAAAACAAAAATGTTTTTCTTTTGGTTTGGTTTTGGTTCAATTATTTTCCTAGTGGTGATCCTGGGACTCGAACCCTGCATGTGCCTTGCACATGATAGGCAAGCAGTCCACCAGCACTGCATACCCAGCTCTGGAATCAGAGTTTTAGAAGACAAGACAAGGGAGAGAACTATTCCAGATCAAAGAGACGTCTCATCTAAATGCAGTCCATGGCCCTAGATTGGATGCTGGGGGAAACCGAGTAATAAAGAATACTATTCAGCCAGTGAGATGGCCCAGCAGGTAAAGGCACTTGGCACATAAGCCTGACAACCCGAGTTCGATACCCAGTGTTATTTATTAAGCTGCACTGTTTACCATGCAGGGAAGCCACAAGGCACAACAAAACCCGCTATAAGAGTTTATTAAGGGAAGGGAATAGAAAAGATGTGCATAGGCCTGTGGAATGACCGTGCAGGAAGAGAGAGAAGGAATAGGTGGACCCGCTTTTATACTTCCCCCTCCACACACATGCATATGGGCTTACGTAGCTACACCACGAATGCACATAGATTATGTGATCACGCTGCTTGAAGATTACGTGATCAGGCAGGATTACGTGATGACGTAGGACGTAAGTGAAAAGGTATACGGCGCTAGTGGCTGGCGCTGGATACCGCGGCAGAAGAGTCACAGGCGGAAGAATCGCGAGCCATGGTTACCAGAGTTAGAATGGGCTTTATTAGAAGAGGGGATAGGACAGAAGCCAGGCCTGGCGGAGAGGAAACAGAGAGGGGTGTAGAGAGGCGCAGAGAGAGACAGAGACAGAGACCAAGAGGGCACATGGGCATGCACATCCAGCTTTTAGGCTGGGACGCAGTAGCCTGCTGATGACATAATAAGGCGCCAAGCTACGCATACACAGAATCCTTACAGTAAGGTCCTAGGTTGACTAAGCCAGGCTGCTGGACAGCTCATACACGGTCATGGAGCTGGGGGAGTGGGTAGGAAGTCTAACCAACTCCGCAGAGTTGTCCTCCGGCCTCCACATGTGCTCTGTAGCAAACATGCCCACTTTTAAGATAAATATTAAATTATAAATTAAAGTCAGGCGGCAGTAGCGCACGCCTTTAATCCTAGCCCTCGGGTGGCAGGGGCAGGTGGATCTCTGTGAGTTCGAGGCCAGGCTGGTCTACAGAGTGAGTTTCAGGAAAGGCACCAAAACTACAACAGAGAAACCTTGTCTCAGCAAAACAAAACAAAAATCATAATTATAAATTAAAATCACTTCTATTATTTCTACTCCCCCCACACTTGTTTGCCTAGCAAAACTAAAAAAGTAACAGAAATAGATGGGCAGGCACCGCCCCTGAGTTTTCTGCCTGTTCACTTTCAAGTCATTGCTAAGAACTAGGGGTTTACACTGAGATCCCTGCCCTCTCACGGTTTCCTTTTCTGGGTGACAAGCGAAGGAATGGGCAGAGAGGAGGAAAAGTGGGGATCGGAGGGGAGTTCTGTTCTGCTAGGCACTGTATGCAGCCCTCCAGCACTGGACTGACTGCCCTTGGTAGGGAGCAGATGACAGGCAGCCACTGCTCTGTCTTAACGGAAGCAATCAGGGCTCTTTGGGAGCACTGGCAGCCACACTGTCAGTCAGGGGCCCAGGGCAAAGGCACCCGGGTCTTCGCCAGTGTTCTCTAGTCTCCCGACACTTTCTCCTGCCTGTCTTTCTCCTTATCCCTTTCAGACCTTAAAAGGTCTGTATTGGGGACTTTAAAAATCACCTATGTGGTGATTTTTGTTTGTTTGTTTGTTTTGGAGGACGGAGAGATATTTAAATGTACGCAACATAAAACAGCGTGTGTAGCCATTTTAACTAACAGTTCAGGGGCATTCGGTACATTTGTGCTGTTTGATCATCATTTCCGTCCACCTCTAGAACTTTCCATCATCCTCGTGTTGAAACGGTACTCACTAAACAGTAAATTCCCACTAACTTTCCCATCAGCCCCAGGGAACCATGGGTCCATTTTCTGGCCGTCTGTGAATTCACCTGTTGAAAGAACTTCATGTAATCGGTGCTGGAATCATACAATACTTGTCCTTCCACGTCTGGCTTCTTTCATTTAGCATAATGTTTTCAAGGTGTGTCCTAGTGAACTACACTGAGGTTTGTTTTTTCTTTATTAAGGTTTGCTTTTATTTGTGTGTGACGTATGTGCATATCCATGGAGGCCAGAAGAGGATCTTAGATTTCCCCCAGAGCTGGGGTTATTAGAGGTCACGAGCTGCCCGATGTGGTTGCTTGGGAATAGAACTCTGGTCCTCTGGAAGAGCAGCCAGTGCTCTAACCACTGAGCGATCCCTCCAACGTGTAGCACACCGAGTTTGAAGGATGGCTTGATTTTTTGAAGCACAGGGTCCTCTCTTGGGCGTAGACTTCAGGGGGCTGCTGGCTCCCCAGTTACAGAAAGCCAAAGCCTTTTTCTGCACCGTCAGGTTTCTGGCCGAGAACTTTCAACTATAGAACGTGGCGCCCGGCGAGTGGTGGGAGATGTCATTTGATGGCCGTATATCACATCGCTCCAAATTAACTTCAACAGTAAAAAAAAAAATGAAATACGGATTCCTCTCCCAGCAGAATTTTTACGTGCTCCTTGCCTCTCTGAAAAGCTAAAAACTCCCGAGATGGTTTTGGCCCCCAGGGGATCGCCGAAGGAATTTGAGGAATCTCTTTCTCTCTTCTGGAAGAATTCGTTCATGCTTAGAATAGAGAGAAAAAAATCAGGAGAGAGCCAGAAAATGCAGGAAACACTGAGGCTGTTTGCTCTAACTTGACTAAAGACCAATGCTGGGAGCCGTCAACTGGCCCCTGCCAACTCGCCCTTCTGGAAGGAGGCACTGTTTGAGGCCACCGGCTCCTTGTCTCCCACCGAGACACCTCCATCCCAGAGGCTGCCTCCTCCCACCCCACTCGGGCCCCCAGAAGCTCTGTAGACTGAAAACCCCACCGGATAGGAAAAGAGGGGTAAGAAGAGTTATAGAACGGTGACTGAAAACAGAGCCAAAGAATGAAAGGAGGTGGGAGCCGGCTCCTTAGCTGGACCTGGATGTGGAGAAAATCTGGGGTAGGCCGAACAGCTCAGAGTTTCGAGATCCTGGGTGTTTTGGTTTGGTTTCTTGGATATTTGTTTGTTTGTTTGATTGGTTGGTTGGTTGGTTGGTTGGTTGGCTTTTGGGGGGTTTTGTTGTTTTTGTTATCTTGGTTTTCTGGCTTTTTGAGACAGGGTTTCTCTGTGTAGCCCTAGCTGTCCTGGAACTCACTAGGTAAGCCAGGCTGGCCTTGAACTCAGAGATCTGCCTGACTCTGCCTCCCAAGTGCTTGGATAAAAGGCCTGTGCTGCTACTGCCCAGCATTTAAGACCTGTGTTCTTAAGCTGAATAAGAAATAAAAGCTAACATGGTTCTGAAAAACCAATTTCATAGCAGGACAACAGACTGGATTGTTTTCAGAACAACTGTTATACCCAGAAATGCCTTTCAGCTTTAAAACGTGTAGCTCAAACTCATTGAGTACAATACCGTGGAAGTGTTTGAGCACTAACCCTCTTTGTTTTAAAGAAAACATTAGATAAAATAATTAAATATTTATTCAAGTACTGATGGTACTTAACGGATCTTCCAGGTACTGAAACATAATTCAGAATTTTGTTTGTCTTATGTTTATAAAGCATGTATAGAAACATATACATGTGTATATACATATTGTATACATATGTATATAATTGCATATACCCTATATATAATATGTATATGAGTGCCCTTAGACTCTAGATTTGTTAGATAAAGGTTTCAAGCTACCTTGATTTGCAAATGGAGAATTTTAACTAAACACTAGCGTTTTATCTCTTGAACACAAAGACCTTGTGCTATATCCTAGAGCTTACACGATGGGCCGAATGTTCTCGGTCTTGCCAAAGTATACTTTATATAACTTTGCATGTCATCCTTGTGCAGAAGATAATGGATACCTCGAAACTGTCTAACAAGAAGACTTCTTTCTTGGCTTCCCACACTCACAAGTATAAAACACAATTCGGGTCAAGGGGGCGGTCCATCAGCAAGAGTGCTTACTTAACATTCCAGAAACCCAGGTTTGGCTCCTGGCACTGTGAGAAGAAAATGCCATGAAAAAGAGACACTTTGCTTTAGGCAACGAAAGCTTTCTTGGGAGGATGGGAAAAAAAAAAATAGGTGAACTGTAGGCTTACACTTGGCAATAACTATGTTGGGTTATTTTGTTGTGGTGCTGGCAGATTCTGGGGGAAGGGCCAAGAGTGGTTTTGTTTGTGTTTGTGTTTTTTTTTTTCAACTCCCACTGCCTCCCCAGAAGCCCCCATCATGTCCCTCCCGCCTCCTCATCCTCTCATACAGCCTGCAGGTCCTGCGCAGGTAGCCACAGCTGCTGGAGTATATGAGTGCAGCCGCTATTTCATGTCCAGGAGACTATCCAACACTCTTCCTCATCCTCCAGCTCTTACATTCTTCCAGCCTCCTTTTCCTCCGTGTCTCCTGAGCCTTAGGGCAAGGGGGAGTGTGGTGATATTTTATCTGTGTCCCCCAGTAAAGTTTATCTGAGGATCAGAGGAAAAAGCCAGCCACTATATTAAACATAGAAGTCAGGCAATGGTAGCACATGCCTTTAATCCTATCACTTGGGAGGCAGAGATCCATCTGGATCTCTGTGAGTTCAAGGCCACACTGGGAACAGAGCCAGGTATGGTGGCACACGCCTTAAATTCCAACACTAGTTAACCATAAAGGTCTGGAGGTCTGTACAGACAGGAAGTGACAGAGCTGGGCAGGAAGAGGAAGTGATGTAGCTGTGTGGAAAGAGGAAATGAGATGGCAGAACAGAAAGGCATATGGGCGTGGGACAGGAAGTAGGTCTCTTTGGCGGAGGATCTCCAAGCAGTAGGAACGTGGCTGGCTTCTTTCTGCTTTTCTGATCACTCCGTTTTAACCCCAATATCTGGCTCCAGGTTTTTTTTTAATTAAGACCATTTAGCAATTCGTCTTACAGGGAGTTTGCCAAAGGTGTCCCGTTAAGGGTGGGCATGTGGAGGCCATTTGGTGACGCTGGCCACTGTGCCTCTCTTGCCCCATCCCCTGCTTGGCCAGTTCTAGCAAAGGTTTTGACCAAACCACAGGCTCCTATTTTGTCCGTTCTCCTCTGTGGCTGTTCTTTTACATCTGTTGTCTCAAAAGACAAAAGGAAGATGAATAAATCTTCCTTTCTTTTTTTAATTTGAGACAGGGTCTTCTCACTCTGTACCCTAGGCTGGCATGGAAGTCGTTACATGGCCATGGATGGGCTTGAACTTGCAGGACCCCCGTCTCAGTCTCCTTAGTGCTGGAATTATAGGTATTAGGTCACCACGCCCCCTCAAGAACATGAATGTTTAAACATAAATTAATGGGAAACATTAAAATAATAATATTTCTAAAAACCCACTCCAAGGTATTCTTACCAGACACACAGACTTCATCTGTCTGATCAAAATGTTTGATCCCATCTAAAATATCTCTGTACAGCAAAAACTGATTTAGAAAAATTATTCTGATTTTTTTTTAAAAATCAGAATAAAAATAGCCTGTTTCTGGAGGGATGGAGAGAGAAAATGCTTGCCAAGCTCAGTCTAATCTCCTTTCCCACAAAATCCTAAGAATGAGCCCGGGCGGTGGTAGTGCACGCCTTTAATCCCAGCACTCGGGAGGCAGAGGCAGGAGGATCTCTGTGAGTTCGAGGCCAGCCTGGTTTACAGATCGAGATCCAGGACAGGCACCAAAACTACACAGAGAAACCCTATCTCGACAAAACAAAACAAAAAAAAAAACAAAACCAAAACAAAACCAAAAAACCTAAGAATGATCCGGTGTATTAAACGCAAACAAAGAAACAGGCCATAAAAATAGCTTTTGTCTTATGTAACACCAGACCGAGTTACATTGCAATCTTTCTCTTAACACATCCCCTAGCCTCAGGCAAAACACAGGTAAGAATGAGTTTTACATTTAATTGTCAAGAAATAGGCTTTCCCCAACACAATCATTAAAAAGCAAATTAAACAGAGTATGTCCAGAGTCTACAGAAAGTAAAAACTTACATATGAGTAATACTTAAGACTGTAATTCAAATGAAACTTCTAATACATATTTAATACTGTGATCATTTATTATAAAAAACGTTTTACTTAAAATTTCTTCCTTGTTATGTCACAAGAATGGCAGAGTAACTTAGGGAGGGGCTGGGGAAGTGACTCAGAGGTTAAGAGTGCACAGAGCCCTGTCAGAGGACCTGGGTTCAAGTCCCAGCACCCACATGGCAGCTCACGACCGTGCGCAGCTCCAATCCCAGGGGTCTGATGTGCTCTTTCTTGCCTCCGTGGGCACCAAGCACACATTTGGTATACATACGTACATGCAGGTACTCACACGTGCACATAAAAAAATTCTTTAAAAAATAAAAAAACTTACGAACGAATGTCGGTGAGTGAAAGAAAACCCACAAACAAGAAGGTACGCTTCATTTTAAACCCCTGGGAGCCAAATGGTTGGGAGAGTGAATCAGACATGTTTAGCAACATTCTTCCAGCAGGAGTCAAGAGTAAGCTGGCAGTGTAATTGTAGAGCCAGTTAGGAGCCGGCACCCACGACTTTTGGTTCCTTTATGGCTTATTTTAAGACTTGTCGCATCATCAGCCTCTTAATATAGAGGATGAGGCCGTGGGTTAGCACGTCAGCGAGTCTGAGTCAAATGCTGACTGTGCAGAAGTTTTGAGGAACACCTAAACCAATTTACTTCATTTAATGTTCCATATTTTTGCATGTACGAGTATATTAGAAAGTAATCTACGCTTAATTAAGTTTATCACTACCCTTCCAGTAAGGAGAAAATAAAGTTTGACCACATCATAATAGGATTTGTGAAGTGTGAGTGTGTATATGTGTGTGTGTGTGTGTGTGTGTGAGAGAGAGAGAGAGAGAGAGAGAGAGACAGAGAGACAGAGAGACAGACAGAGAGAGAGAGACAGACAGACAGAGTAAGGGTTGCAATGTTTTTTTCCTCCTGCTTTGGCCTCCCAAAGACTAGGAATCTAGGTGTGCACCACCATTCCCGGGGTTGCAGTCTTCAAAAGCATTTTTAAGGTTTTAATTGACACAGAGTAATTGTATGTAGTTATGAGGCAATGTGCTTTTCTCTCTTAATGGCATGTACACCAGCGTCTTAAGCTGATAGCATCTTAGGTTTAATGATTTAAATTGGGGATTCGGGGCTTTCCCACCCCCACAGAATGGGGAGCTGGTGAGCTTGAGTGACTTAAGGTTTATAATGGAGCCTTATTCCTGGCTGGCCTTACTGCACTTTACAAAATCTCTTTGCTTTTACTGTCCTCGTTGAGGAACTTTCCGGGCTCTGGGCTTTTAATAACACATGGCCCTATTTAACAGTCTCCCAAGTATTTCTCAGAAGGAGACACTGTAGATGTTAGGTTTTCTATGCATGGCCTCCTTATAAGTCTCTCCTTTCCTTTGCTAGGGGAGCAGGCTGCATCTTTATTGAAATGTTCCAGGGTCAACCTTTGTTTCCTGGGGTTTCCAACATCCTGGAACAGCTGGAGAAGATCTGGGAGGTAAGACAAAAATTCCTTATAAGAAAAAAGAAATACCTCCATTCCAAACTCCGAGCCAAATTTGCCTTGGAGACAATGAAGTTATCCATCTGCTCAAGACACTGAGCCGTACTTAAGGCTGTAGAAGCTATGATGTTTGCTGCAGAACGAGTTCCTATGGGATGGGTGCTTAGGAGACCCCTGCTGTCCCATACCAGCCTGTAAACCACCCCACTGAAGACATCTGGGTCTCCTGCTTCCTATGTTAGTAGTATTTTCTCCGTTCCCAGCAGCAGTGTCTGCCAGTACCACTTGGCTCCCAGCCTTCATTTTAATTCTGCTGGAGACTTGGGCCTGCATCTTCACCAACAGGAGACAGGACACCAGATTTTCCTAGAACCTCAGAAAACACACCTCTCATGTTAGTGTAAGGGAAGTATAGAATCTGTCATGCTCCTGCACACGAGCGTGATGCCTAAGATGCTGAAGACCTTGGTGTGTGCCCATGTGTGTGTGTGAATATGTGTGCGAGCTTGGGTGTGTATAGCGTGTGCATATGTGTGTATGAATGTGTGTGTGCATGTGTGTATAAATGTGTGCATGTCTATATGAATGTGTGTATGTGTATGAATGTAAGTGTGCATAATTCCATTTCTTTCCTTATTATTTTCTCTACTTCATTTGCACTGTGATGTGCTTTGATTTTCTTTGCTTTATAGTCATTGATATAACCATACTGTCTATTTACCCTTTTTTTTTTTTTTTTTTTTGATGATTTTTCCTATTTTGGTAAAGTATACCTAAAATTTACCAGGTTGGTCAATGTGTACCAAGTTACAAACAGATTTGATAAATTAGGTCTGGCCATCTTTTGCCTAATAGATTGTAGGTAATCATGGTGTTCTGTATATATTTTTAAAAGGCAAGAAAGAATATTAATTTTTTTTAACCACAAAGAAATGACCAATGTTAGCCAAGCGCACGCCTTTAATACCAGCACTTGGGCAGGCAAATCTCTGAGTTCAAGACTAGCCTGGTCTACTACAGAGCAAGTTCCAGGACAGCCAGGGCTACATAGAGAAACCCTGTCTTGCAAAAACAAAAAAGCAGACAAACAACAACAACAACAAAAGACCAATCTTTGAAAAGACAGATAAATGTACCCTGATGTTACCATTACACAGTGCATAGATGATAAACATCACGTGGGACTGTAAGGCGCCTCCCCGAGGAAGGGCAATTGTTGCCAAGCCTGAGAACCCGAGCTCTGCCTCCAACCCACACCATGGAAGGAGAGAACTCCCACTAATTGTCCTCTGGTTTCCACACATGTGCCACTCCAAATACACACAATAAATAAGTGGAATTTAAAAAAAAATCACATAACACCCAATAAGCACTCTGGAACAATGAAAATAAAATGAGATGGGAAATGTTACCGTTTTAGCAATCAAGTGTGTGGTGCACTATGGTCAATCCATTGGCACTGTTGGGCCAGCACCTCTGCCATTATTTCCAGCACCTTCGAATCACCCCAAGCAAAAGCTCTGCAGCCATGAACACAGTCCCATCGAGCCTGGCCAACTCAGCCCCTGAGAATCTCTCATCTACTTTCTGTCTCTATGAATTTGTGAAACAACAAATATCTTACATCACTGGAGTCCTATAACGTTTGTCTATCTGGGCCTGGCTTATTTCACTTAGCATAATGCTTTCAAGGTTCATTCATATTGTATGTGCATCAAAGTGCTTTACACTGGGGCTTTTTATCAGTGGCTAATGCTTGATCCAGCTCCTTGTCTTCTGATGAAGATAAAAATGTACTGTGAGACACAAAGACATTGTATGTAAATTAATCACTAATATAAAACTTTATTTTGGCCACCTGGAGGATATTATGGGAAACATGGGACAAAATAGGAAACATTCATTCACAAACAAACAAACAAAAAAAGCTTTTTCAAGCCAAAAGACTTCTTTCTTTCTTTCTTTCTTTCTTTCTTTCTTTCTTTCTTTCTTTCTTTCTTTCTTTCTTTCTTTCTTTCTTTCTTCCTTCTCTCTCTCTCTCTCTCTCTCTCTCTCTCTCTCTCTCTCTCACACACACACACACACACACACACACACACACACACACACACATATACAGGGGAGGGGGGAGAAACTTTTTTTTAATTTCTCTTGAGTTCTCCTATAATCCCAGTACTTGGAAGGCTGAGCAAGGAGAATTTCTGTGGGGTTGAAAGTAACCTGGGCTGTATAGCAAATACCAGTTCATCCAGCAAGACCATCCCTGTGTGTGTGTTGTACGTGGTGTGTGTGTGTGTGTGTGTGTGTGTGTGTGTGTAAATATATATTTGCTTTCTTCTCTCATATACTGTTATAGAGATGTTTCAGTAACTCAGATGCTATGGTTGGCTCTCCCACACCAGTCCTCACTCCTTGTCCATAACCCAGAGAAAACAATTAGTATTGCTAGTCTTCACCCTGTAATGGCCCTTTACACATTTAAAGGTTTATTTTTTTTAACCTAGTTGCTTAATATTTATTGGCCATTAACCACATATAAATATTCTTCGGGGACTAAGAGAAGCAAGAAATGACAGGGGAAAAAGGGAATATGAAAAATGTGTTTTTCAGTCAGAGTAGAAAGATGAATGACGTCTCAGTGAAACATGTGTGAACAAAGTAAACCGAGTATACTGCAAAAGGATGTATATGAAGATGGCTAATATAAACTGTAATGCTGAAGTGAGGCATGCCATTAGAATGTTTGAAAAATATCATATTCGAAAAGAATGTAAGTATATCCGTAAGTGCTATTGCTGTCTGGAGAACTGTATATAAACTGAGTTTTAAAAGACGTTTGGTGCTATTTAAACAACCACACTTCAAAAACAATCACTTTGCAATTCTTTGCGTTTAGCACAGTGCTCAGAAATCAGAAAAAGAGTGGACTAGATGTTTCCCTGGCTTGCTAGTTGTTGGTCCTTGGTGACTGCCACTGCCCCATGAAGATATTTCTGTAACGCAGTCAATGAAAGATGCTCTGCTTGAGTCTGGACATAAGGTACCAAAAACAGAGTGCTGTGGCAAAAACAAGTGTGTCTTGATGAATCCGCCCAACACACTCTGCCCAGAAAACCATATTCATGCCTCTCAGCATACTAAAATAAACCAGAGACTTTGACATTTATGACAACTTATTACAATTTAAATTAAGTAAGCATATCAAAATATAATACTGGCCTGGAGTCAGAACTCACGAGTTCTGAACACAGCTCTAACTTTGGGTATAATAAAGAACATGTCTATGTCCAAACTCTGAGTCTTACTGTCTCTGTGCTCTGACTCTGGGAAGTTATGGCTCCTGCAAACAAAATTCATCATCATCATCATTATTAATTATTGTTATTGTTATTATTTTGGTTTTTTGAGACAGGGTTTCTCTGTATGTCACCCAGCCTCTTCTAGAACTTGCTCTGTAGACCGGGCTGGGCCTCAGACTCACAAATATCCCCCTGCCTCTGCCTCCCCAATGCTGGGATTAAAGGCATGTGCCACCACTGCCAGGCACTCCTATTATTTTTTAAAAGGTGGATCTGATGTGTGTGTGTGTGTGTGTGTGTGTGTGTGTGTGTGTGTGTGTGTGTGCATGTGAGTGCCCATGGAGGCCAGAAGACAGTGTCAGATGCCTCAGAGCTGGAGCCAGATGTAATTGTGAGCTTCCTGGTGTTGGTGCTGGGAACTGAACCCAGGTCCTCCGGAGGAACAGCAAGTGCTCTTGCCCGCTGAGCCATCTCCCTAGCCCCAGTTCCTACAGTTTTAAATCATAACCTTCTCCTCTGTTCATTGGGTTTTCCCTTTTCGTTAGTTGTTTCTGGAGTCTGCATAGCTGCATTGCTCACTGATGACTTTGACCCTGTCCCAGGAAGACAGCTCTGCATTGTTTAGCGATGTGTTGTGGCCAGATTCATTTAATTCAAGCAGATCCCCTATTGTATCTATATAGTTCCGTATCCAGAGGGAAGCTAGACAGAATTGCTACACTTGGTGCTTCGTTTTGTTGTGCTTTGTTTTGTTGTGTTTTGTGTTGTGGCATGTGTTTTTGGGTAGGGGAGGGTATACTCCACAGCATGCACGTGGCACGTGGAGATCAGAGGACAACCTTGAGGGAATCAGTTCTCTCCATCTACCAGGTGGGTTCCCAGGGACCAAAATATGGTTGTAATTGCTATGTATTCAGGGCAGGAAGGAAGTCTTTGGAGGGTATGAGGACAGAACAGATGTGAAAGGACTATATAACTGTGTTTTATTTTTAAACTATTGCATTTATTTATTTACTGGGTTTGTGTATGTGTTCATGCACGTGTATGTCGGTGGGTGCCACAGCATGCGTATTGAGATCAGAGGAAAGCTTGTGGGAATCCATTCTTGGCTTCCTTGATGTTGGTCCCAGGGACTGAACTCAGGTCAACAGATCCCCAGGGCTTCCCAAATGCTAGGCAAACTCTCTACCACTGAGCCGCTCCTGGGTCCCAATATGATGTTTTGTAATACATGCCCATTATAGAACGGCCAAACAGTTACCATACGCATCACCTTACACATGTACCGTTTTGGTCATGAAGATACTTTCTAAGGTACCCATGGTGTGGATGTGCCATACTCCGGCTGCGGTAAATATAAGCCATCTCTCTGACATGCTTATTTCTCTTTTTCCCCCTGAATACATATGCAATAGGAGGATTAGACAGACAGCAGCTTTTTGAGGAGTGTCTGCCAGTTTCCATCATGGTTGTACCAATCCATAGTCTCACCAACAAAGAGCAAAGGTTGCCTTTTCTCCACATCCTAACCAACACCTTCTTTTGTCGTTGGGGGGAGGGCAGGGTGTTGCACCTACATTAAGGTGTCATGTAGCCAGGTCTTGAACTCCCGATCCTCCCAAGTGCTGGGACTAAGGTGTGTGCTACCATACCTGGTTTAGGCCATGTAGGGGATTGAGCCCAGGATCTCATGCACTCTACTAGCTGAGTCCTATCCTCAGCCCTTACTGGTCTTTTTTTTTTTTTTCCCTCAATAGCCTTTCCAACAGACACACAGTGATATATTTATGGTCCTAGCCATCGTTATTGTTGTCCTAACGTGCATTTCTCTGATGATTAGTGACGTTGAACATTTTCTTCATGCCTTTTGGCCACTTGTGTGTCTTCCTTTGAAAGATGTCTATTGGAATTCTTTGTCTGTTTTTTAAATTAGGTGATGTGTTCACTTGTTGTTGAGTTCCTTGTACATATTGGCTATTAACCCTAACCAAATATATAGTTTGTAAATGTTTTATACCATTCTGTAGATTGTTTCTTCATTCCGTTGTTTCTTGTTCTAGAAGCTTTTTAATTTTATGTAGCCCTACTCATCATTTTTGCTTTCATTTCCTGTGAAATAAGTTACAGAATCAGATTACAAAGTTTCTGAAGTTGTATCTTACTAAATGAATTTTTACAAAATGAATAACCGAATTTTTGTTTAGACTTCTAACATCTCGGTTTAATAAGCTTTCAACATAAAATTTTCCAGAAAATTTGGTATCCATCTGGCCTCAGTTAAATGTAATACAAAGGAACCAAGAAGCCTGGTAACTTTCACCTTCCAGCAAATATGGATGTGGTTGCTATTCATTTCCTGGATCGTTTCCTCCTCCCTGATCGACCTTGGTTTTTTTTCCCACTGTGCTTTGCCAACCAACAGAAGATGAATGGGGACCCATGAGTCACACCCGCTTGTCTCCACATGCATCTGGACAAATACAGAAGACAGTAGGCTGAGGGAGAAGAATGAGCTCCCCCTGCTCTGGGCTTCACCCACAAAAGAAGAATTAGTCTAGTTGGTTTTTCAAAATGGAATCCAGGCTCCTCAGTGTTCCCTCAGGCTTGGGTTGGTTGATAGGAAAAGCCTCTAATCCTCTCAGTCACTTTTCAGTTTGTTTAGAGAATGGGATCAAAGCTGGAAGCTTTTACTGGGTGGCATGACTTTTCAGAATGTACTACGTGAGGGAAAACAGCATGTTAGTGTCTTTTGTGTGAAGGCAAGCCCAATAGACCCCACATGCATGCCTCTCCACCAGGGACCTAGTCACCACCGATACATCGAAGGTCCTGCATTCCTCATTAACCACATTCAGTCAGACAATTAGCTTCCTGTCATAAACTGGGCCCGTGTCTATAGTCCATGTTCCCCAGAAACATGATATTAGGATATGCTACAAAGAAGAGGTCCGCTGAAGTGATAAAGCAAACTGCTGGCATCACCAACGGGGTACAAAAGTCATGCTCCTCAGACCCCCACACTCGATGGCTGCGGGGTTTATGGTCATCTTCAAAGAATGGCAAGATGGTGTCTACAGAGGACTGCAGTAATAGCTCCATCCAAAGTCCATTTGACTTCACACTCCAGAAGACCTTCATTGTCAAAACGTCATCTTCTTTAAAAACAAGAACTTAAATTTGGCCACCTGAAGCATAGGTCAGGACAGGCATGATGGTTTAGTGGATAAAGGCTTGATCCACAAGCCTGGAGACCCCACATGACAAGGAAAGGAGAGCCAGCCCCACAGATCTGCCCTCCACCTTCCCCACACACGTCTGGACACACATATGTACACACAATTTTTTAAAAGCACAAGCCAGCTCTCTTTCACATGATGTTACCAGTATAATCCACCAGCGGAAAACCAAGTTATATTCCTAGCTGCCGGACATGGAGAAAACAAGAAAATGAGACCTAGTAGAAAAAGCAAAGGTTAGAGCCGGGTCATTTTTAGCCAGTATTCAACCGCCTAAAGGTCAGTCATTTGAATCCTTTTTAATTTGAGCACATCCAGAAACAGATGAAAAACCTATGCTGAGGCACGATCCAGGCCAGCAGCATCTCCTGCCGATCAGCTTATAGGACCGAGATGGGGGGTGATGGAGGGTGATGGGGGACAATGGGGGGGGGGGCGGTGGCGGGTGATGGGAGGTGATGGACAGTCACTCCAGCTGCTACATATCCTTAACACTTGGCGATCACGCAGAGTGAGTTAGTGGAGACACACTCTCAGGACTGTGGGGGTACGGAGCTGTGCATAATAAACTAAAAAAACATTGGAGCTACCGCCAATTCTTCCTCCCGTACATCAGCTGGTTCCATGTGACATCACTGACTTCTTGGTCCCTCCCCGCTCTGTCCCTGGCGTCTGTGTCTGCTCTGTCCAGCTGGTTTCTTCTCACTTCATTTCTCTTTCTCTGTGTAGGTACTGGGAGTCCCTACAGAGGATACCTGGCCTGGAGTCTCCAAGCTGCCTAACTACAATCCAGGTAATAGTGAGCTAAGAGTCTAAACGTTCCGAGAACTGGCAATTCTGGGAGAGTGTTGGCCACACAGGGTGTCCATCTGGCATTAGACACAACAAAGATAGACTAGTAGACTTATATATTTTCCACGAATTCTTTTATTTGTCTATGTATTTGTTTAGAACAGGGCCTCACTGTAGAGCCCAGGTTGTCTTGGAACTTGTTTGTAGCCTCTACCTCCCATGTGCTGAGATTTCAGGCTTGTACCACCATGCCCAGCTTAATCCTTTTATTAAAAAGAGAGTGAAATACCGACTGAGGTTAAATCCGTTCTCCAGTGATATAAAACCCAGGTAGCAAGGTGAAAAATAACTAGAAAGGACTGCTACCATGGTTGTCTACATCCATTTCCAAGTACACCACGGCTCAAAGGAACAGCATGCTTTGAATTGCATGAGCAAGGAACTGTTCTCACTGCGGAGCCCATGACTACCACTGAGTTTATTTGCTCCATGGTTGAGCCTTGTGTAACAGGAAAGCTATAGCAAACAGAGGGAGCCAGAGGCATGCTAGACCTAGGATAAGCCAGGTAAGATGCCTCTAGAGAACTGTCTCTCTGCCTGACGGCCGGTCATTTCTGTCACTCATGGTCCTTCACGAGCAGCTGCTGGGGATGGATAAGGAAGCGTTAGAAGTATTGTCCACAGGGAGATTCTTTGAGAAGTGGTCAGCTAATGCTCACTTCAGGGCATTGAGACAGAAGTGAGGATGCATCCAGTGAGCCAGAGGATGAAGATGGGCTGCCTCAGATGCCCTGGAAGCCAGAGACACAAACCAAGGCTGTGAGGATGCTAACCTCTCCCCGACAGGGTTAAGGGGGAGGAGCATGGGAACAGCTAAGGACATGACTTGGATGCAAGTGTTCCAAGCTAGATGATACAGTCTTCACGTTCTTACATTGTTCCGTTAATAAACCCCAGGTTTTCCCAAATTGTCACTATAGACTTTGGTGTAAGGTTTTCCTGGAAGAGTTTCATGCGAGCAAGAAATTGCAGGAAGACTTCAAAGCAATTAAGGAAGAAAACAAAAATCAGGGTGTGGCGGTATCAGCCCATAATCCCAGCACTTGGGAAGCTAACGTAGGAGAAACTTAAGTCTAAAAGGCCAACTCTGTGTGTGTGTGTGTGTGTGTGTGTGTGTGTGTGTGTGTGTGTGTGTGTGTGAGAGAGAGAGAGAGAGAGAGAGAGAGAGAGAGAGAGAGAGAGAGAGAGAAACAGGAGGAAGGGGAGTAGACAAGACATGAGAAGGAAACTTTCTCCCTTTTTATCCTGCATCTATTACTTTTACTCAAAAAGCCATGCAAAGCCATCAGTCCCTTTGAACTAATCAGAGTTAACGAAACTCCATGGAAAGCTAAAGACTAACTGTAAAGTCCTTTCAGGTCCTTTCAACCTCTTAGGGAAACGATCATATTCCTTACTTATTGGCCTTAGAGTCATTTAGAACTGCTTAACTATTTCTAACTATTTTTCAAGAGTTTGACGCTCTGGACTTGAGGTGCAGGATAGTGCCTTCCCCTTTGGTGTGAGATAAGAAAGAAAAGGCCATTTATGGAGATCACGGTTCAGTCTGCATTAGTGCCTGGCTCCAGTTGCCATGGTTTCCAGGAGAATCTAGTCCTCCTCATTTCCCATTCACTCCTCTCTGCCTGGGTGAAAATGGGCAGACATACCTCCCTCTGCTCTTTGCTATAGACACAGGCGAAGTTTAGAATCAGAAAGCCTTTAGGGACACATGCATACAAAGTTGCTGTGGCGAGCATAGGCAGCCACCCTAATCTTCAAATACTCGGGGTTCAGGTTGGCCCAGACAATAGTGAGATACCCCTACAACAGATGGTCATCAAAGCTAGGAACATGGCCAAACTCTTCCCTGCCAGATTCCATGCTAAGAAGATACCTGGGCTCCGAGAAAGCAGAGAGAAATACATCACATTGTTCATTTCGCCCTGGTGTCAAAGTAATTTGAAATTTATTTACAAAGAAAGTTCTCTAGCCCCAGTATCAACAGGGCTTACACTTTTGCATTATTGTCTACTTTGGTCTGATTCAAAGTAACACTGTTTAGAGAGCTTGCAATCCGCTAGATTCATGCAAGGTGCTGCAGTCCCTGGATGGATGTGGTGTGTTCTTCTTCAGTCTTCAGAGCATGGGTTTGGATTCATTCCCTGGTTCCCACTGGCACTGCAGTGCTTATTATGGGGAGGGGGGGCTGTTCCTATGGCTTTGGGAAGCCTATGGTTGTGGGTCAGGCTGAGCACAGGGAAAGGAGTTGTACCCTTAACCACAGCCAGGATTTCCAGCCCTGCCTTTGCAAATCTTAAGAGGCCAGAGTATCCTGGGCATGGGGTTAGTACCTCTATTACTAACTCAATCAAAAAGGACCGTGTTTTTAAAGGGATCATGGAGACGCCTGTCCCAGGAGCAAGTCTTATGAATAAGCAGGTCTCTCTCGAGGCATGCCCATCTACCCCCACTCCTGACCTGCTGCTGCAGGAGGAGGTGGGTGCCAGAACATCATGAGTCACCTTCTATCCAACTGTACCCCTGTTCCTATCAGCCACCCCTCTTCCACCCTCCCCTGCCCTGCCCACTTCCCAGGCTCTGGTTATCTGCAGCCTTCCTCTCTCCTTCCTGTGAAATCAACTTTTGCATAGAAGTTAGAAAATACGAGATTTGTCTTCCTGTCAACTTAGCTCAAAGGACATAGTGTCCTCCAATGTCACCCATGTTACTAGAAACGACAGAATCCTGTTGTTTTTCATGGACACATAATATTCTGTTACATGTGTACAACACCGTGTTTATTTCAGTTGCTGCCTGCCCTGGTCTACACCTTGGCTAGCGTAAACAGTGCTGCAGTGAACATCAAGTGTAACTGTGTACGTGACACACTGCTTCAGTTCCTTTGGAGACTGCGGGGTCACAGGGTTTTTATTCCAGGTTTTCTGTTAAAGAAACATTGACGCTGTTTCCTATAATGGCTGTACTCACTTACATTCCTACCGATGGTGAGAACAATGAGAGTTTCTCTTTTTACCTCACCACCACCACCACCATCACCACCACCACCTCCACCACCACCACCACCATCATCACCACCATCATCACCACCATCATCACCACCACCACCACCACCACCACCACCATCACCACCACTACCACCATCACCATCACCACCACCAACACCAACATCACCATCACCACCACCAACACCAACATCACCACCACCATCACCATCACCACCACCATCACCACCATCACCACCATCACCACCACCACCACCACCACCACCACCACCACCACCATCACCACCACCATCACCACCATCACCACCAACAACACCAACACCACTACCATCATCATCACCACCATCACCATCATCACCACCACCACCACCACCACCACCACCATTATTGTTTGTGTATGGGGTTTGCTTTTTTAGTTTTTGAGGACAGGATCTTGTTATGGAGCTGGCTGATCTGGAATTCCCTCCATAGCCTACACTGGCCCCATACTCACAGTGACCCCTCTGCCTCTGCCTCCCAACTGGCATATGTCACCATGCCCAGCTGGCTTTTTATCTTGTCGATCGCATCTGTTCTAAACTGACATTGGATGCAAACTCTTTGTTTTGATGCTTGTTTATCTGAGGATGACTGATGAATGCTTTCCTTGGCCATTCACAGGCCTCTTTTTTTTTTTTTTTTTTTTTAAGAAATATTCATTCTAGTCATTTGCGCATTTAGAAAACAGTGTGCTGCTGAGTTAAATTCCTAATATGCTTTTTACCCAGCACAATGGAAGGTGCTTGGCAACTCTGAACTTGCATAAACAGTCCAGTCTCCACCCACTTGCTGCCATTACTGGATTCTTGTCTGGATTCTGGTTTGAGGCACCATACTGATTCTGATGGGAGTGTTAAAAATCACCCAGTGCTGACTCCAGTGAGTACCAGCTTCCTCCCAGTTCTGAGGAGAGATCGGGGCTTTAGGCTGTGGCGGGCTGTAGCCCCTTGTACCTGATTAAATCTGGAAGGTGAGAGGGGTGTATCATGTTCGAGACTGCCTCCTCTGCTCCTTCCTTCTTCCTTCCTGTCCTTCCTCACTCCCCACTTTGAGCAAGCTGGGCTGAGAACTCTCTTCCACTTCAAAGGGCCAGTTGTCTTATTTTGATGTGGGCAGATTGAGGAGTAGGCTTTGAAAAATAGGCCCCCTTTTTTTTTTGTTTAATCTTTCCTCCTGGGATGGCTTTCAGAGCCGTATATCCAAGTGTCAGTGAGGGGGTTCTGACGAGCCTGGATTCCCAGACTCTCAGCGGGATCACCCTCTAACAGAAATATAAAAGTGAAATATTAAAAACCCTGGAACGTGAACCCCATCTGCTGAGTAGCCAGCGTCTCGCCTGCATGTACCATGGGAAAAAAGATCTTGAAAAAAAAGAGGAAGGAGAAAAAGGTCTTTGACTACAGTTTGCAGGGTTAGTAGAGCATAGTAACTTCCCCTCAAAGGAGTGGGTGTTGCTCCGTGCCCCCCCTAAAACTCTCAGCCTTTGACTCAGCCGCCAGAACTCACCCGCCTCCTCCTGCAAGGCACCCCCTTTTCACATGCTAACTGAGGTGCCTGTGATTGGCTGAACAATCAAGTGGCCGGCCACACTTGCTGTCTTTCACACAATTAGCCAAGACACATTAATCAAACTGACGGGGGCTGAGGTTGCTGGCCTCCTGCGGTGGGGGAGGGGAGGAATTTTGGTGACCCTTCCTAAAGCATCCCGAAGCAATGATAGAGTCCTGAAGGGGATTCTCCTACCACAGTGTCTGAAGAGGTTAAAGTCCCTACTCATGGACTATCTGGGTTGTGGTGTGTTTGTGCTCCAGGGCATCCCAGAGGCTGAGAGCAAATCAGATGCTCACCTCGGCATCTTCATCTACTAATACAGTGTGAATTTGAGCAGTAGACGCCTGTAGATGTCTTTACAAAGTCTTTTCACCTCTTCCTTCCTTCCATTCACAAGAAAATGCACTCAGAGTCCTCCCAACCTCAAGAACCTCAGGCATTCCGGGCCAACAAAACAGAGGCTGTGCCCACCCACACAGTGTGGGTTTCTCCACCCAGATAGGAATGAAACCTGTTGAAGAAGCAGAACAGACTAGGCTAAGATGAGGTAGCAACCGGCACGGTGTTGGTCCTAAGTACTTGGAGGGCACTGAAATATAGTTCATTCTTAGAGGAAAGGAAATGTAAGCATTGGTGCTTTTGATCACAATATTTTCTGATTTTTCATTCCCAAGTCCCCTTTTCTATATTTCCCAGTGGCCACAGACGACGAGATCTTACCTTAGGGGCCTATTTGCTACAAAAATCTCATAGGGCTTTTCAGGGACTCAGCTAAATATTTAGACGTGTCTCTGTTAAAGTAAACGGAGACTTGTTCCTCTGGAGGCTGTCCAGGCACCGTCTCATTAGATGCGAAGATCTGGTGATAAAGAGGAACTTTTTCTTTGGCCCACACGATCGCAGCCCAGTTGTGGTTTTTAATGTGTCGTTGATTGCTCCGTCCAACTCCTTTGCTCCTCTGAAAAGGTCTGTCGGGGCTCTGTTTGCTTCCTTCAACACGGGTTCTGAAAGCTCTCACGCTGTGTGAGCTCAAATCCCAGCATTAATGTACTGCTGGGTTCATGTCACCACACTCAAAAGCGCCGAGTTTAAATCCCTCTCAACTCCATTTGAGGCACCAGAAGACTTTATCCTTCGCCACTAATGGTTCCAAGTTTACATCTAGATACCGGGGGTCAAGGACAGGAGAGGATTTAGAAATAACAGTGCGTGACATTAGTCAATGCATTTGCCAAATTGGCAATTAGTTCCCGATGTGCGTGCAAAGCACTTCACTCCTGACGCTTTGATGCCTGTTCCCACAGCGAGGGGAGCAGGGCGGCCACTGAGGCCTTCGGACTTTTAAAAAAATATCTCCTGAAAAGCTCGCCGCCCGATTTGCCCAGCCACAGGGAAGCATCCGGGATTAGGCTGATTTTCAGGTTCAGGAAGAAACTTTTTTTTTTTTTTTCCACTGGGGGAACTTAGTGGAAGTCAAAAGGCAAGAAAGCAGAACACACAGAAAGCCCCGAGGCGCCCGAATCTGTGCCCTGCCGACCAGAGGACAGATAGACCAGCCTGTACACCCTGTTGGTTTTCGGGATGCTTGCTTTTGCAGCTTTTGACCGCTAGGTGGAAGCAAGAAACAGCTGGGGCGGACTACCATTCTGTAGTAGTCTATCCATTCAAGCAGTGGAACCTCTGAATTCTCCTTCTGATTTTAAAACCAGTTTAAGATGTTCCCTGTATGTATATGATCTCAGGGCCGATCGTACGGACTAGGCAGGTTGTATTTGTGTGTGTGTGTGTGTGTGTGTGTGTGTGTGTGTGTGTGTGTGTGTGTGTGTGTAGAGAGAGAGAGAGAGCAAGGGGGGATGCATGGGAGGGGTTGGAGGAGGAAAGGGGAGGGGGTATGATGTAATTATAATTTCAAACACACACACATATATTTATATATTTTTATAAATTTATTTATAAACACACACATACATTTTATTACATATATATAATATATATAGTAAAGATGGTGTAAGAGCTTGGCTGCATTTGACACCACTGTGGGAGTCACGCAGGAGACAGAGACTGGACTGGAAATGACCCTTGCACCCAGTGGGATGATAAAGAGCTATTGTGCATTGGACTCCAAGGACTCTGAGCAAATTGCTGGGGGCTCAGTCTAACATGGCCTCTGCTCTGGTGTCAGCTCTGCCCCATGAGTTCTCTGCCGTGAGAGTTAGTCACTGGCTGAACTCGGAGGGAAGGGGCTACCTTCTGAACTGAAAGTCCAACTTCCTCCATTTATTGCCTGGGAGGTCTTAAGGGTGTTATTATCTCCAGTTCTCTGATCCACACAATGGGAGCTATCCTATCCTTTAGAACATGCTCCCTGTGTACCAGGCAGTGTACACATGTAAATGCATATATAATGATATGTCTATACCGTGCATTATATATATCTATTACACATCATTGCTAATCTCTATGACTGCTCGCCTAGGTCATTGTTGGAGGAGGTGGTACCATCCTACAGAGGAGGAAGTGTCCTCCCAGACTCACAGAGATGAATTCCCTGGTTGGAAAGGATGGAACCAGCATCCAACCTTTGCTCTTTCTGTTTGTCACGCTGTGTCCCTGTCCCCCTTTGCAGCACAGTGCTGAGAAATTGTTGAACGGCATCCGCCACAGAGCCTAGGTTTTCAGAAAAGCCCGATCCCAGTCCCCCCCACCACACACACACACACACACACACACACACACACACACACACACCCCATTCTCTCTGCCACAGTGTTCAAGTTCAGCTGCTCAGTGATTCACCGCGGTACGGGCATCATGACAGGTGTGTGAGAACACACTGCCACTGTTTCTTTATATTTAGAACCGTAGAAACCCTGGCCTCCTTCAGGATGTTGGGCATGCCTTGTGGCACCAGGTCTGACTTTTGGTTTGGCTTCTGTGGGTCTAAATGTTGTCTGGATTCCCACATCAGGAAAGTTGATGTTCAGTTTTTAAGCACCTACCTAAGTGGGTCTGAGTGTCCATGAAGGCTGTACCTGTTCGCTCCCCACATCTAAATTGCCATCTAAATGCCCACCCATCCTGTACCCACAGAGCCTTTCCCTAGGAGAACCCTTGTTATCCACCTACCACAGAATGCATAAGCCAGCTAAGTCAGCCATACTGGCTTCTTCCTGCTTATTTTGTTCAAATATGTTGTAAGGGGAAGGCCTCTGGAAAATTCTAGTTCGGCTACTTCTAGCTGAATTTTATGCATGTCCTTTAACCGGCTCATAATATGCATCAGTAGATAGTTGTGAAATGGAATCATCTTACTTTGATTCACAGCCACCTTATCAAATAGGAGCAATGTTACCATCCACACTTTATAAATGAGAGCTGTAGCTTTAAGAAGCAGGTATCTGTCCCAGGGTCACCTAGCCAGGAAGCAGTTGACTCCGAATATCCAGATTCATTGGACCCCAAGGTGGTCCTTATGACAGTATTCCATATGCATTCATTATCAAGCATAAATATTGTTTGGTAATTAAACAATGCCTTACACAGGGACAGCTAATGATACTCTTCCAGGCCCATTTCCTGATAATGATGTCTTTCCACCCATCTTTGATTTCTGAAGCTGAGCTTGGCTTCTGGAATGTACTGTTGAATGGAGGCCCATCCCTGGGATTCCAGCAACATCCCTTGCTAACGCTAATGAAGCCACAGGCATTCACGGGATCTATGAGCTCCGATTGGACTCATTATGATATCACTTCAGGGGTGCTGCAGAAAGCTCCTGGGGAGTTTCTATTAACATCTTTATTAACCCGTCCCCCACACCAGCCAGTGAAATTAATTTAGATACACAGCCCACTTTGATCTTCATTAATAGTTTCTTCTAGTTTCCACATTTATTTTCGGTTTTCTCATCTTTTATTTATTTGGTAGCAATTATTAGTTTTTATGGAGTGGGGTAGATGATCTTAAAGTAAGGTTAGGAAAATTGCAAGTGAAAGCAGGTAAAATATTTTTAATATAAAACCGTGTGCGTGTGCGTGTGCATGTGTGTGTGTGTGTGTGTATACAGTATTTTGTTTGTTTTGTTTTTCAAAACAGGGTCTTGCCCTCTAGCCCTGGGTAGCCTGCTACTCACTTTGTAGCCCAGATTGGTCTTGAATTCACAATCCTTCTGCCTCAGCCTCTCAAGTGCTAGGATTACAGGCGTGTACCACCATACCCAGATTACAATTTGTATTTATTAATTAAGATAAATGTTGTCAAATATTTAAAAAAAAAAAAACCACAAAGTGAAGTCCTGCTTTGTTCCTTCCCAGTTCTGGGAAGGGTCTTGAAAGCACAAAGTGTCATAGAACTGATTCCAACCAGAGGTCCCTTTCCCACCCTCATGGCCTGACACCATCTCCTAAAGACACAGAAATTAGACACACAAGTGAGTTTTGCAAGTAAGAGATGATGCATGTATCTCTACTTTTTAACCCAAACCTCAATTTTTTTTCATTCATCCAGCAAGTATTTATTAAAGGTAGGCATTAGGTCTGAAAAATATAGGTCTGAAAAATAAAGGACCCTAGCATGGATCCTTACTTTCCAGAAATGTCATCCAGGAACTAGGGACGAGAACCAGTTACACAATATGGAAAATGTACAGCAGCAGGGTTAGCTGGGTACCTTTAGGAATTCTGGGGAAGGCCCCCTTAATTTGAGGTCTCTGAGAATGGCTTCCTAAGAAAGAGATACGAATGTAGTGTCCGCAATAATTAGAGAGAAGGAGACAGGAGGGTGACTTTCTCTGGGCGAGCAAGAATGTGTGTACCAGACAAAGGATCCAGATGCTGGGAACAGTGAGCAGATGGACTTAGCCCGTTGCACATGACATCTAGAATGTTGGTTCGATGGAGGACCATTTCAGGACAGGAGACCGAAGGGTGGATGGGGCCAACTGGGAGGTGCCTGTCAATCACTAAGAATTTGCATATTGACCTATAAACAAACAGAGGGCATAGGACAGTTTTTTAGCAGGAAGGTGATATAGCAGGGATTAACTTATAAAAACAGTTGCTTGGGAGACAAAACGCAGAATTGAGTTCGTGGTAGGTAAAACCAGAGGCGATTGTCTCTAAATCCTAGAAAACAAATTAGATGTCAGCACTAGAGTAGTGGTAAGGAGTGAGGAGAGGAGGGGGAGCCTCTAAAAACCTTCTAGAAGGAAGGCAGGAAGTGGTGACTAATCAGATTTGAACTGTGAAGGGGAAGAAAATCTGTCTCAGTGGTGAGAGACAGAGAGTCCGTCTCGGTGGAAAAGCAAAGAAAGCGAGGAGGGACAGATTTCTAAAAACCAACTTGAAAGACGATGAAAAGATCCCAGTCCAGAAATACAGACTAGGAAGGCGTGAGCGTAAGGATGTAATGGAAGCCTGGGGAGGGCGGTATGGAGAAGGAAGAGAAGGCCATGGCTGACCCTAACCAGACAAGAAGCAACCGGCCAAGGACAGGAGAGGGACTCTGGAAGCTGAGAGGGAAGAACCAGAGGGGCTAAAGAGGACTGAGAGGTAATTATTAATAACAGTGCCACAGAAATCACATGATCATAAGCTTGCTGGGGAATACCAGGTGTGCTATGTGCTCAGTGCTGAGCATTTGGAGGGAGGCTACAGGGGAGAGGCAAATGTCTAACGCTGCATCATCAAGTGTGACCAATGCTGAAGTGTCATCAAATCCAAATGTCATTTGTGGCAGTGGTTTCCTCCTGGGTCTTCAAACTCTGGAGTCAGGCCTGGCTTCTCCCTCTTCACCTTAGGAACAGGCCTCAGAGGGTGGGGATCTGATCAGAGCTTTCCGATCACAGGAAGTTTTGGTGCAGGGCCACAGGAGTGACAAGCCAGACATATGAACTGGAGTGGGAGCCTCATCCATGCGTGCCCTGGCTTTCAGAGCCTCAAAGGTGCCCCCTCCCAGAGACCCCTGAAGCCTGATAAAGATCCTGGGGTCAAAGACTAGCTTCCATCCCTGCTCCACGAGGAAGAGTGATGTGGGGGAGGGGGTGCCCGGGAGGGGGTGCAGTACAGGTGGAGAAGAAAGAACTCCAGAGTTCTACAGTGCTCTCTGAACATTGCTGCTTGAGATAGCGACACCAGGCTAGCAGCGTTATCAACTATATAAATACATGATATCTCAAGAATGCATTGTGTCCAGGAAATTCCAGGGGTGTAGTTCAGTAGACGGCACCATAAGATAACCTTAGGGCAACCGTGGCAGGATCTAATAACCAGAAAAGGTTTTTACCCTGAGCTGAGGCTCAAAAAAAGTCAGGCGACGTTTTTATCAATTGATCAATCAACAAATCTCTAGTGACTAAAGGTTGCCATACTTGAGTCGGTTGTGAAATGAGTTCTATTAAACATTGATGGAAAACAAACAAACAAACAAACAAACAAAGCCCTGCTATCTTTTATTAGGGTAGCAGCTGCTCCACCCACATTTAAATTCGACTTAAATTCTGGAAATTTAAATACTCTGCTTTTCCAGCTCACTTTCTGCAAACCGGGCTTTGCTTTTCCTGCCTTGGGTTCCAGCTGAACTCAAATAAGAGCTCACTCCCTTTAAGAGAGCGGCTGAGAAAGGAGATGGAGGAAAAAGCCGTCCTGATGATTTACTATCATCTTTGGAAGGAGAAGGGAAGCATGCTGCCTCTAGACCCATTATTTTTAGAGGCCACTGAAGCTGGAGACACAGACCCTCTTGAAATGGTGCTGTGTGAGATGCCTGTTTGTCTGTGGACCTTTCTCTCATCGATCGCTTGAAACTTAATGGGAAAAATCAATGGCAGAGAGTCAAGGTCATCCAGCGTGTGGGTGTCTGCATCTGAGTGGGAGGGTAGGTCACCAACAGGCAGTGGACTTGGCTTTGCTGCCCAACGGCTCCCCAGCTGACCCTGGCTGCTTTGCTGATGTAGCTACGGAATAGATGTGGGAGGAGTCAGGATGCCGTCTATGTGGAATCAGAGAGCTCAAGTTCAAAATGTCGCCCTCCTGGGGTCCAGGGCATCCATTCTGGAGTCCCTGGGGCAATCTCTTTTGCCCTTGTCACGGTCCCTCTTTGCTGTTTTGAAAAGAAACGTCCTAAGCAGGAGTCTGATGTGTTCTGCCATTTTTTTTTTTTTTATATGCACTGATTAACGGAATTCTCCCGACAGCCTCTCTTAAGTTGTGGCAGATGAGGAAGTGAAGTTCAGGGAAGCATGTCCAGTTGCTGGCAAGTGCTAGACCCTGCTTTCCTGGCTAGATCAGCAGTCCTCCGATCTTAACCTCGCTAGAAACATCTGGAGCCTATTAACAACATAATAACTGCACAACAACTAACCAATGTGTGGCCCCTCCCAGGCCTGTTAATCAGACTCTCTAGGGGGTGGAGCCAGGCTGCCTGTTTTTAAAAGCTCTGCAGGTGAGGCTGCCCTACCTTACTGGACCGTGCCCCCTCTCCCAAAACTGGGTTCAAGAGCAAAAGGAAGAAGGGCGAGAGAGCCAACGAAGCCGATAAATAGCTTTTTGAGTCCGAATTCCATGCCAGAGGCCTTATCTAATCTTTCCCGGAAACTAGAAAATGATTCCCATTAAACATTCTCGAAACTTTCTGTTGCTTCACCGGAACAAGCTGAGCAATCCTCACACACACACACACACACACACACACCCCGCCCCTCAGCACCTGAGTGGCAGAGAGATTTGAGCTGGGATTTTGTGTTCATGGTGCTAAGCCACACAGCCAAGAAATACACCTGGGGCTGGAGAGAGGTCTCAGGGGTAAAGAGCATGGACTGCTCTTCCAGAGGACCTGGGTTAGAGCCCCCAGCGTCCACAACTGTCTGTCACTCCCATTTCAGGGGATCTAATGTCCTTTTCTGGCCTCTGTGAGCACTGGGCGTGCACACACATGGTACACGTATGTATGTGCAGGTAAAACGCTCACACACATGAGATAAAACAAGAAAGAAACCTCTGGGGCTCAGCAGGTAAAACCACTTGCTATGCGAGACTGGCAACCCAAGTTCAGTCTCTGGACCCGGTGGCGGAAGGAGAGACGTGGCTCCCAAAACTTGTTCTCTGATCTCCACTGACACACCATGATGTATGCGTGTGTACACACACACACACACACACACACACGCACACGCACACGCACACGCACACGCACGCACGCACGCACGCACACACACGCAAAAACAAAAGACGACACTTCTTACTCTGAGTACACAAAACAAATCAAGGCGGATGTCTAAGACTGAGGGCTCCATGGTTATGGTTTGAATGAGAATGGCCCCCATCGGCCTGTGTTTGCTTCATCCCCAGTCAGTGGAAGTGTTTGGGAAGGATGAGGTGTTGCTCGCTGGAGGAGGTGTGTGACTGGGGACGGGGTTGAGGTTTCAAAAGTCCACACTGCCATTCCCAGTTAGCTCTTTCTGCCTGTCGTTGAAGATGAGCACTCTCAGCTCCTGCTCCGGCGCCCTGCCTGCCTCCCTGCGGCCCTGTTCCCCACCCACCATGACGGCCATGGATCCTGACCCTCTGACACTGTAAGCCCCAAATAAACGCTTCTATAGGTTGCCTTGGCCACGGCGGCTTAGCGTGGCCATAGAAAAGCTGCTAAGACACCCTGGTTGAAATAACTGGCAGAAGTCTCAATGATTTTTGTTCTGTTGGCTGGAAACTGGAGGATGTGATTGAACAAGGAACCATTTTCTGTAGCTAGAGTTTTCCTGCCTGGCCCACAGTCAGGACAAATCTTTGTCACCCACCAGTCCCACAGCTGCTCAGACCCAACCAAGTAAACACAGAGACTTATATTGCTTATAAACTGTATGGCCATGGCAGGCTTCTTGCTAACTGTTCTTATAGCTTAAATTAATCCATTTCTACAAATCTATACCTTGCCATGTGGCTCGTGGCTTACCGGCATCTTCACATGCTGCTGGTCATGGTGGCAGCTGGCAGTGACTCCTTCCACCTTCCTGTTCTTTCTTTTCTCCTCTCTGTTAGTCCCGCCTATACTTCCTGCCTAGCCACTGGCCAATCAGTGTTTTATTTATTGACCAATCAGAGTAATTTGACATACAGGCCATCCCACAGCAATTTTCTTTTTCTTTTCTTTCTTTCTTATTTATTTTTGCTGGTGAGAATAGCAAACAGGTAGCAGGAAGTAGTTTGTCAGTAAACACTAAGTAATAGTCGAGACTTCAGACAGTCTTGTCTTTACTAGTTATTTTGAATGTAGGCACAGGCTAGTAAATGGAGCAGCCTTATACACAAGTGACTCCTTAGTTCCCACCAGGGCCACTACACCGCTAGCTGCATGGTCCCGTCTGGTTGCAACTGACCTTGGGAACTCAGTTTCAGGAGCTTTCTTTAATCACTCCTTTTACTCTACAGCTCAGCACTGTAAATAAACTTGTAATTGAACTTACTCTTGAAATTAAAACTAATATCGTCGTCTGTTGGGATCCTCAGAGCATGAGTCCATTGTCTAACACGGTGCTATGTGAATAATTGTTATAATGTATTGTCTAGTACTCTCCAATAATGATCAAAAAATGTGAATGTATCCACTACAATTGCCCTAGCAATTTACTTTTTATTTTTTTGTTTGAGACAAGAGTCTTACTATGTAGCCCAGGCTGGCCCTGAATTATATCAGCCTCCTCTCTCAGGATTATATGTTTGAGTTACTATGTCTGGCCCAGCAATTAAAAATTATGTACATTTTCAATTCATCATTGGTTGAATTCATGGGGAATTTGTGGCTAGGAGTCTTCAGATATGGAAGGCTAACTGTATATGCTTTGTATTTAATTTTTTTTTTTTTTTTTAGAAAATAAAGCCAGGCATGGTGTTGCACGCCTTTAATCCCAACACTTGGGAGGCAGAGGTAGGCAGGTCTCTATGAGTTCCAGACCAGCCTGGACTACAGAGTGAGTTCCAGGACAGCCAAGGATACACAGAGAAACCCTGTCTCGAAAAACCAATGAGAGAGAGAGAGAGAGAGAGAGAGAGAGAGAGAGAGAGAGAGAGAGAGAGAGAGAGAGAGAGAGAACATAAACATGAAGAGTGAGCCCCTCTAGTCCCAGGCACTTACAAAGTCTTCTAGGTCTTTCTGTGTACCTATCAACAGGCACATGTCAGGGTTATCAAAGTGGCTGTCACCCTAAGGATGACTAAATTCTTAGCCACGATACTCAGTCTTAGTTTATTCCATTTATAAAGAACCTAGAAGAAGGGATTTTGAGAACCAAAACAATCATATTTTAGGTCCAAGAAAAGGGAAGACCAGAAATGCCATTTTCAATTAGAGTTGAAATGCTTTTCTTTAGTCTGGATCAGAAGTTTGAGGCCAGTCTAAGCTGCTTGTCTCGAGAAAGAACAAAGGAAGTGGGGGCAGGCAGGGGGACTTTGAAGAGCAGTATCAGTTGACTTCATCCACAGCTTCTCTTGTGGCCCTTACGTCCATTAGACTTTCAATCACTGTTTATTAGTTTGCTACCTTGTCTGGGCCCCATAAGTAGTCTAGGCTGGCCTAGAACTCTCCACCTTCTTGCTCCTGCCTGCCAAGTGTGGCGACCATGGACATGTGTGTGGTGGTATTGTGTTCCCCAAAATATTGTGTACTCTAATAAATTTATCTGGGGTCAGAGAACAGACAGCCACTAGATACAAAGGCTAGAAAATGGTGGCACTCGCACCTTTAATCCTAGCATTCCAGAGATAGAAATCCCTCTGGATCTCTGTGAGTTCAAGGCCACATTGGAAATAGCCAAGCATGGTGACACACGCCTTTAATCCCAGAAAGCCAGCCTTTAATCCCAGGGAGTGGTGGTAGAAAGCAGAAAGATATATAAGGCATGAGGACCAGAAACTAGAAGAATTTGGCCTGGTTAAGCTTCAGGCTTTTGAGCAGTAATTCAGCTGAGACCCATTCTGGATGAGGACTCAGAGGCCTCCAGTCTGAGGAGATAAGACCAGCTGAGGATCCGGTGAGGTGAGATAGCTGTGGCTTGTTCTGTCTCTCTGATCTACCAGCATGGACCCCAATAACTCGCCTCGGGTTTGATTTTATTTATAAGAACTTTTAAGATTCCTGCTACACATGTGCCCCACACCCAGAAGTCAATTACTAGTTCTTATTTGTTTGTTGAAATGGAGTGTCCCCTATTTAGCCCTTGAACTTGGGGTGACCTTCCTGCCTCTGCCTCCCAAGAGCCAGGAGAGCTGGATGCTGACTCAACCAAATTGAATTATTATTTCTAGAATTAAAAACTCCCCTTTCATTGTGGTTTTAGTTCGGGTTGACACGAATGTCGTAACCAAAAGCAAAAAGAAATTTGTGTATCCCCATATAAATAATACAGCATGCTCCCAATAACATTCTGTTTTTTACTATCCGTTTTAGAATTTTTAAAGCTTTAAAAAGATTTTATTTTTTTAATTATGTGTGTGTGTTGGGGAGGGGGTGGGTAATATGCACATGAGTGCAGGTGACTGTGGAGGCCAGTAGAGGGCACTGGACCCACTGGGTCTGGAGTCACAGGCATGTGAGCTGTCTGATATGGATGCTGGGCAAGAGTTCTTGCTTAACCACTGACCCACCATCCTGCCATCCCTACAGATTTGCTTTTATTATTTTTGTTTACATGCGGATGTGTGTGTGTGTGTGTGTGTGTGTGTGTGTGAATGCCACGTGTGTTTAGGTGTCTTAGGAGGCAGAAAGAGAGCATTGGACCCCTTGGAGCTGGAGTTACGAGCCCTTGTGAGCCACCCAGGATGGCTGCTGGACACTGAACCCAGGTCCTCTACAAAAGCAGCATTCACTCTTAACTGCTAAGCCATCTCTCCAGTGATGCCCCCTTAGAAAATTTTCACATGTTTTGTATGTGTGCGTATGTGTGTTTGCACATGTGCCATGGCGTGTGTGTGAAGGTCAGGGGGCAGCTTTGGGGGAGTGGGTTTGGCATTCCTTCTTGCCGAGCCAGGGGCTCCCTGTTTCTGCTGCCTTGTGTACCCCAGGCTAGCTGACCTGATGGTAGCTTCTAGGCCATTTCTCCTGGCTCTGCCTTCCATCTTGCTGTAGGATTGCTGGGGTTACAGATGTGCACACCACACCCAGCTGTGCCGTGAGTCCTTGGATGGAACACAGGCTGCCAGGCTTACATGGTCCAGCACTTTACCCACTGAGCCAGCCTGAGGATGAATTACCTAAGCCAGGATCTGCTTCTGTTGTATCACAAGCAGTGTATAAAATTATATACTCCCCTTACTTTAAAAAAATTGTTTGTTTTTAAGGCTTATTTTTATTTTCTAATTATGTGTATGTGTGTGTATCTATGTGTGGGTGTGTGCACGTGAATACAGCTGCCTGCAGAGGCCAAAGGCATCAGATCTCCCCTGAGCTAGAGTTACAGGATGTTGAAAGCTACCTGCTGGGAATCCTGGGAGTCCAACTGGGGTCCTTTGAAAGAGCGGTAGTCACTGTTAACTACTGAGCCATCTTTCCCGTCCCCACGTTTGAGTTTTGAGACTTTACCCCATCACTTGGTACATGGTTTTCTGTTGTGGTGGTGGTAGTGGTGGTAGTTGATTTTGTTTTTGTCTGTTTGTTTACTGGTTTTGTTTGTTTGTTTGTTTGTTTGTTTGTTTGAGACATGGTCTCACTCTGTAGCATGGGCTGCCCTCAAACTCATGACGGTCCTCCTGTTTCAGCCTCTCCAGTGTTGGGATTATAGCTTTGAGGTGTCATGCCCAGCTGCGCATGTGTGTGTGTGTGTGTGTGTGTGTGTGTGTGTGTGTGTGTGTGTGTGTGCTTTTATTCTCTGAGATGAATTGTAAGCTCTGGGAGGGTCAGGGAGTTCCTTTTGGTTTCTTGATCCTCAGCACTTGGCACACACTCTACACACAGTATGTTATATGTTTGTTAATTCAACTGGCTGTTTTAACCACAGTGGTTTGTGAAAGCTGCCGTATCAAAAGACCACAAACTGAGAAGCTCAAAAACAGAAACGCCTTGTTCCTTGTTCTGAAAGGGTGGCATCCGCAGAGTAGGGTCTTTCCAAGGACCAAGGCAGGGTCTCTCCAGGTGTCGATTCTTGGATTGGAGATAGCTGCTCTCGCAGTTCTTTGTGTTATCTTTCCTAACACATATCTCTTTGTCCAAATTTTCCCTTTTTATGAGGATACCATAATTATACTAGGCCCCACCCTAATGAGAATGTCACATGGACCCTCTTCCCATATAAGGTCCTATCCTATGATACTCTGTATTAGGACTTCAACACGGGAATCTGAAGGACACAAAATTCATGCCTAATAGTAGCTTTCAGTGAATCATTAACATTCCAAGAGGAGGCCTTAAAAGTCAGTAGTTAGCTTCCCTGATTCTAGAATCCTCTTTTACTCCAAGCCAAGAAGAGCATTTGGAATTTTAATAATATTTTTGGCAACCCATCGGAGGGTTGTTCTCAGTTTTAATGTTTCTCTGTGTGCTTTCCAGAATGGTTCCCGCTGCCTAAGCCTCAAAGCCTGCAGCTTGTCTGGAGCAGGTAAGCGCCACATTGGCCGGTCCTCTTCTCTTTAGACACGGAGAACAGAGATGCTCCCCTAGACCTCAGCGTACTGAGCGCCAGCCCCCAGCACCTCCATCTGAGCCCCAGAAAGATGCCTCGGAGAGAGCCACCCCCCCCCCTGGGAGGGTGTTAGTTTTTCTTTATGAACCATTTCAGTGAGTTTGGTCATTAAAATTGTTTTGTGCCCCTCAGCCCTGCCCCAGGCCCTGAGAGCAGCAGTGTTGGGCCTCCAAGAGAACCTAGTGGGTTTATTATTCTCTGACAGACAGAAACCAAATAACATCATTGAGTGGCCATTGGAGGGGGAACCTGATTCATGGAGGGTCATGCTTTCCCAGGCCCTCTCAACATGGTCTCAGCTCAGGCCAGGGCAGACTTTTATTACCAGCTTTCAACAAATCCCTAGTTTCTTTTGCAAAGTAAAACAGATAATAGAGACATTCCGGGAATAGCTAGCTAACTATGCCGAGCCAGGCGGCTCCTGGGCGAAGAAGAACTCAGTGTTTTCGGACAATGACCAATTACAATAACCGGCATTATTTGAACTGAGAGCAATTAGCGGAGGCTCTGTTCTTTTTGCTTCAGTGAGGAGGCAGAAAGGGCAGTGAGGGAGACATCAGAGGCTGGGTGAAGGAGCTCGGGTGTCAAAGGAAAACACTCATGCAGGTGGGGAGCAGGGAAAACTTCCCCAGCCAAGATCCCAACTGGACGCTGGAATGTTGGCCTTTGAATATGCAGAGTGGTTTAATCTAACCAAATGTGGCTTGATTGTTCCATATGTACCATTTGTACGTTTTTAAAAGTTTAGAGTGAAAAACGGGGTACAAAGAATAAACACAGAGCCATGGACTGCCAGGGGAATCTCTTATTAAGAGAGACAAGGCCTCCAAGATATCCTTGTTTTCAAAGCACAGAATGACTTGAACACTCCACACACACACCCCATTACTTCAGAGGCATGTTCCCAGGAATTATATTTTATATATAATTATATCCTTTGGGATGTGCAAACTTTAGTCACAATTACTGCTAAGCGAACACAACAGACTGTAGATTTATCACTTTATCATGACATTTTATTTTAATTGTCTTTTGTTTGTTGTTGTTTCTCTGTGTAGCCCTGGCTGTCCTGGAACTCACTCTGTAGACCAGACTGGCCTTGAACTCAGAGATCCACCTGCCTCTGCCTCCTGAGTGCTTAAAGGTGTATGCAAGTTATCTTTACTACAAGACATTTAATTGAGTGGCATTGGCAAATAAAAACACACTTCTTTTTTTTTTTTTAGATTTAGGTGTCAATGATTTTAAAATATTCATTCAAAAACTATGTCAAAGCTGGCAGGAACGTCGGTCTAACCTTGAGCACCCCTTGGAGTCCCCAGGCTATCAATGACATGCTTTTGAGGCCCTAAGTAGGAGCTGGGTCAGCTCCATTTTCTAAGCAGAACAGGGCTGATTTTAGTTGTCTCAGCGTTAAGATTGCAATCAATTTAACCTTGCTAAAACAATAACAACAAAAAGCACAACCATCCTCTTGTGGGCATGTTGGGCCCCCTCGCCCTAGCCTCGAGATACTTGAATCTCCATGCTGCTCCTCCAGCTCCTCCGCTCCCCTCCCTTCCACAATTAAAACTCCAAACCACAAAGCAACTGAATGCCTGATGCTGCCGCTGTTGTGGCTGATTCTGCCACTGGCTTCCTGATGTCATGAGTTCGCCCCCCTCTCTTTGTCTGTGACTCTCCTGACCACATATCACCGACTGCCTCTGCCCATTCCTGTGCCTCTGGCCTTTGCTCAGACTCCCCTTTTCTCTGCTTGGTCCCTGGAGCAAGAAGTCGTATCTGGAGCCTTGCTAATGCCGTCGCCCTTAGCCACGCCCAGCTCTCAAAATGAAATCCTTCCAAATTAATCGTAAAGTTCAGTTGTTCCGTTGCACCACTCGTATTTCCCAGGGCTCAACAGCCACATGTGGACAGTGCCTACCATATTGGACTGAGTAAAAATAGACTGTTTTCATTACTGTGGAAAATTCTACTGGACAGGATTGGCTGTTGTTTAAATCTTAGATTTTCTTTTTTTAAATAAAAAACCCCAATACCAGATATGGGGTGAAAGTTGAAAGGTCAGAGAAGCAGAACAAGCCACAGCCAACCTCACCTCACCAACTCCTCAGCTGATCCTCTGAGTCCTCACCTGAAAAGATCTCAGCTGAACTGCCATAGTTCCTGTTTCCTCAGGCCTTTTATACCTTTCTCTGCCCCGCCGTCACTTCCTGGGATTAAAGGCGTGTGTGTGCGTGCTTCTGAGTACTGGGATTAAAAGTGTGTGCCACCACTGCCTGGCCCTGTTTCCAGTGTGGCCTTGAACTCACAGAGATCCAGACAGATCTCTGCCTCCCAAGTGATAGGATTAAAGGTGTGTGCCACCACTGCCAGACCTCTATGTCTAATTTAGTGCCTGGCTCTGTCCTCTGATCCTCTGGTAAGCTTTATTGGGGTACATAATATATCACTACAGTTGGCCTGTGTTAGCACATGAGAAAATCCTTGGCTCTGTAGATGACTAATGTTACATAGGATGTGTGCCCACTGTGTGCTTATGGGGGCTCCATATTGTTACATTCATTCTTTTTATTTTTAGATTTATTTATTTATTATGTATAAAGTGTTCAGCCTACATGTGTCCTTGCAGGCCAGAAGAGGTCACCAGATTTCATTACAGGTGGTTGGGAGCCACCATGTGGTTGCTGGGAACTGAACTCAGGACCTCTGGAAGAACAGTCAGTGCTCTTAACCACTGAGCCATCTCTCCAGCCCACTGCATTCATTCTTAATGTGACATTCTGGTGTCGAACAGGAAGGAACAGAGGCTTAGAGAAACTAGGTCACCTGACCAGGGTCAGCCAGAAGGTGAGGGGAGGAACCAGGGTTCATCTGCTGCACAGGGTCACAACGGACTCAGATGGCAAGTGTGGTAAACCTGGACCAGCTGAGGTATGCCCAGCCTTTCTGAACAGCTCCTTCAGAGGAGCAACGGGATCGTGCGTGGGTCTAGAACTGGGCCCTGCTGTGGGGTGAAGGGCAGTCTCTTTAATGTGGGCCTCGTGAGTATGGACTCATGTTTTAGACTGGCGGGCAATGCTAGGACAGCTCTCCTCATGATTGTTCCTTCCCACTGATGGATGTTTCCTACCATGGGTGTCTACCACATCCTAGAGTGAGAGCAGCAGAGACGCGGCCTCTCTAGCCCCTTTCTATGGCTGTAGCGGAAAGCACAGTACCCGGATGAACTTGTGGTAGGCAGCCTCATCCCCTACTGTGAGGGTTAGCAGCAACAATAGGGGATAGGAGATTCTTATACTAAGGTAGGATATATATGTGTGTGTGTGTGTGTGTGTGTGTGTGTATGTATATGATGTATGTGTATGTGTACAAGTATGTGTATATGTATATGTATGTGTATGTGTATATGTATATGTATGTGTATGTGTATATGTATGTGTATGTGTATATGTATATGTATGTGTATGTGTATATGTATGTGTATATGTATATGTGTATATGTATATGTATGTGTATATGTATGTGTATGTGTATATGTATATGTATGTGTACATGTATGTGTATGTGTATGTGTATATGTATATGTATGTGTACATGTATGTGTATATGTATATGTATGTGTATATACAGGGTATGCTCAGCAATTAAACCTGTTGTCTCACTCCTCTGAAGACAACCACGCATTACATGTGTTGAGTGATGGGTCAGTAGCTTCTGTTTTATGCAGTCCCAAAGCCCGGACAGAACATGTAGCATGGAGAATCGACCCACCGGTCCTCCTTCATGCCACAGCAAGTAAGCAGGGCCCTACCCTGGGATTTCCGAATGTCTTTATCTTGTCTATGGAACAGTTACTCTGGAGTCAGAGACTAATGACCTGTTTGCAGAAACAGATTTATATTGCAGAAATCAGATCCCCTGAAAGTTTCTTATGCAAACCTCACGAGAAAATTAGACAAATCACAAGTGTAGGACAGGACCTCCAGCATCCTTGCACCACGCATGTCTAAAAGGAACACATGCTCCTCCTTGCTTTATGCTGATGTGTGGCTCTGACGTTAAGCAAGCCCCTCTAGGTTTGGTTTGAATGGTTCATTTGTGGCCATGCCATTCAATGCAGAATGTCAGGCTCCAGTCCTGACCACATCCTCCTTCTGTTGCAGGTCAGGGATCAGGGCTGCTAGAATAAACAGTATTTTAGTTGGATAATTCAACCTGGTACGACAAAACACTCTGGATCATTGATAATCAACAAGAAGGTTCCAGAGGCCGGGAAGTCTGAGATGAGGGCACCAGGAGATTTAATGTCTGATGAGGGCCCTGTGCTTCATACATGATGCCTTCTTGACATGTCCTCACACAGTAGAAGAAACAAAAGACTTCCCCAAAGTTCATTTGATGAAGGTCCTGGGCCAACCATGCAGGCTCTTCCCCAATAACCTAGTTATCTCCCCAAGGCCAGACCTTCTAATGCCAAGAATTCAAACCTTCAGACTAGAGGGGAGCCTTTTCCTTCCCAAACGTACCTGTGCGCTTGTGTGACAGCTTGGTGAGAGCTTGTACTCTCCCTAGGGGTCAGTTTTGCCTGGTGCCTTCTGGAGCCAGCCATCTGTCAACATGTATTAGCTGCTCAGTAAATGAAGCTGCGCATCTTCAGGATGAGTCATTTCTACAACCTGGGTACTTGATTAATTATTGCCACCGCCCAGATCCATCTTGAGAGGAACCAAGGACATGTCTTAGCTGATGAACCTGGTGCTGAGCATCAGGAACCATGTTAATAGGCTATTAACACCCAACCTCCACTCTCCAGGTTCATCCCATCCCATCTCCCGCCCAGGACTCCTGCTTCCCGTCTTTGGTATCCAGAGCCTGGAACATCCTGCCAACTAGACCTTTCTGCTTGGTTGGGCCTGCAGAAGCCTTAATTATATAATTCTGTCTCTATAATCACAAATGTGTGTCCTTTGTGTGCACATAGTGCCCAGTGATACGGTGGAGGTAAAGGGTGACTGTCTCCCTTCCTCCTAGTGACAGGCCACGTAAGAGTTTTGGTGTTGGGTGATTTGTGTCCACTTGCCATCTGCTTTGGTGGCCCGGGAAGGGCCTTGTTTGAGACATGTTAAGCCTCGTCACTTCTTCTTCAGTTTTTATCTGCCTGCCCACCCCACCCCACCCCCTTTTTCCAGCATAACGGCCTCTACAGAAACTCTATTTCTTCCTTCCAGGCTGGGTAGAGTTCCTGAAGCCGAAGACTTGGCCTCCCAGATGCTAAAAGGCTTCCCCAGGGACCGCGTCTCAGCACAGGAGGCACTCGGTCATGATTATTTCAGTGTCCTGCCATCTCAGTTGTACCAGCTTCCTGATGGTAAGTGTGTGTGTGTGTGTGTGTGTGTGTGTATGTGTGTGTACACGCACGCGCATATGCATCAAACCGCCGCGTCTTACATACTTTCCCCCAACACTGGAGAGTCATAGAGTTTACAACCAGAAATGAAGTCAGAGGTTAATTTGCTTTCCAGAAAGAAGCAAGGGGACCCAGTCTCTACTGAGCTTTGAGTAAGATTCTCTAAAACCCCAAAGCACGGGTAAGGAAAGGTGACAAGGACCTCCTTGTAATGATGCAAACCTTCCCCCCACGCCAGCATACGCTTAGAAATTGGCGGAGATGAAAGTGGCCTCTGAGGTGTTTGCTTTCGCGAGCGTCTGCCAGGAGAAGGCAAAACCAAAGTTTCTAACAAGCTGCTTCTCCCTTCCAGAGAGTAAGACGAGAGGTGACATGGATATGTCAGGAAGGAGAAGATGGGCCCTTCTTGATTGGTAACACGATGCTGTGGAAGGAAGCCGGGGGGTGGGGGTGGGGGGAAGCGCCCTCCCAGGCTAGGCGCCCACTGCAAACACGGGTTACCCTGAAACCAGCCTCGGCTGCCTGCGCCTGAAGTCATCCTCCAAATCTGAAATCTGCCGAGGGGTCACGTGGCAGGAGCTCTCCTTGGGTTTCTCAGAATGTGACCAGGAAGGGCTAGGGAGGAGGATGTGGGTGGTGTGGTCAAAGCCTGGGCTGTTTAGGGCGGGCTGGGGGAGAATATCCTTAGGTGAGGTTTCTTTGAAAATATCCACGATTTTCAGTGGAAAATCGTCGTTTGAAGTTCTAAGCCAAAGAAAAGAAAGCTGAGCAGGAAGGCCTGGGGTCAGCCTGGGAAGAGGGGACTGGGGTGGGAGTGGGGTGAGAGTAGGGTTGGGGTGCACAGGGGTGCAGAGCTGGGGTGCGCAGGGGTGCAGAGCCGATGGCCGAGAGGCATAGGCACAACCTGGCCCTATTGCCAGGCTTCGTAAACACAGCTTCCCTGGGTCTCAGACATGGTTGTGAAACAGCACACATCTCTTAGTTTGGGATCATTGAGGCATTTTATTATTAAAGTGAGTCACTTAAAGATCTCCAAAAATAACCGTCATCACGCATCTGAGGTTAATGTCTTACTTAACCCTGTAAGAAGAGGCAGCCATGAGAATTTATTAAGCCGCCGTTAAGTGTCAAGAACACATGAATTGCTATAAAGAGTTGAGGAAAACAAGAGACCCGTCGTTGGCCCGGAGGATCTCCTGGAGTGGGAGGGAAAGGAGGGTGATGAAGAGGAAATGGGGCACCCTCTACACATATTAGCACAAATCATATCAGAACAGCTAAAATCTGTTCTAATCAGCCGCAGATGTCCAGAGGCTGCGTGGCTGAAGGCAGCTCTGGAGAAAGGAGGATTAATTCAAGAGAGAGGAGACTAGAGGTGAATCTGGAGAGGGTTTTGCAAGGAGGAGAGAGATGGGGTCGGGCTAGTAGGTTAAAGGAAGGACATTGCAGCAGACCTACAGCACCCACCCCTCTCCTGGCACCTACGCCTCATGTGGGTCCACCCTTCCTGTCCTGTAATGCCCCCCCTCTTTCCAATCCGTGCCTACGATCCTTCCCTCTCAGGGTGCCCGACTCTACCACATCCCATACATGTGCACTTCCGGCTGCACACCCACATACTCCCATCTCTCTCCTTAAAGAAATGTTCCCTGTTAGCTTCCTAATAGCAGAGTCTATTATTCTGGACACTGAGTACTGCTGGGATCGTCAAGGTTTTTCTGGGCGCCAGCTTTTTAATTAAGAAGCAGCAGTCACTTATCCAAACTGGTGTGTCCCTAGGAACTCGGGTTTTGATTCTCCCTAGAAATCTGAAGCAAAGCTATCCACGAACAGACTCTGGTGCATACACTATCTAAACGTGTGTGTGTGTGTGTGTGTGTGTGTGTGTGTGTGTGTGTGTGTGTGTGTGTGTACGTACGCACGCGCACGGGTGAGAGAGAGAGAACAATCTGTATTCCTTCTCTGTTCACCCTGCTGCAGAGCCCAAATCTACTTTGACACTCTGAGAAAAATGAAAAGATGGAATCTTGCAGGAGCCTGCCTGTGCTGGGGGGAGATGAGGAGAGAGCCCGCAGCAGGAGGGAAGTTGACTTTTCTTTATACATATAGGGGTTTTTCCATGCAGAGTTTAAATTATGCCTGATAAAAGGAGTCTCGTGGATGTTTCAGTTCTTTCAAATTCTCCTGGCTTCCTCCCAATTAAATGAGGTTTGTCAAAGCCACAGGGCTCTGCTGGCTGCTGCCTCGGCGGACAAGCACTTCCTGCAGCGACATCTTGAATCCCTGAGGGAGAAGATGAAAGGGCCAGCGCCAAGAGACAGGGAAGAGGGGTGCAACTATGTGTGTGTATATGCGTGCGTGCATGCGTGCGTGCATGCATGCATGCGTGTGTGAGGCAGGTGTAGAAATACACACACAGACAGATGGACACTAGGATGTGAGGCGAGTCGGTGGGAAGAGCAAAGCTGTTGGGAGATTGGAGAGAAGCCCCCCGAGCTGTCTGTGTGACAGTGGCCCTGACCAAGGGCGCAGCCTCCACTAAGGGCTGCGTTCCCTGCACTGGGCACCTCCTCAGCCTGCTTGTTCATCGCCCCCGGCAAAGAGCCATTGTTAACAGCCCGCTCTGCAGACAGAGAGAGCCCGGTGGAGAAGCCCAGCTCCCAACCCGCAGGGACAGAAAAATCTCCGTGGCCAAGGTGGACCGCCGCAGGCATGAGAATTGTGCAAAAATAAGATGTGTTCTTCTGAGTGGTGTGAGAGGAGAATTGCTTTGTTGTAATTAGAGAGATTTTGCTCTCTGGAAGTATTTCAGCATGGACTCGTTTAGGG